>NW_006408684.1:5178377-5179485 GCF_000296735.1 Chrysochloris asiatica | reverse complement strand
AGACGAGCGTGGTCACCAATCAGTGCGTGTAATCCCATTGAGTCTTAGTCTTGGAAGAGGGTTTGCACTGAGGGGACCCAACCACTTGCCTTGATGTCTCCTTGGCAAGCAACTTCATTGTTCTTATAGTAGCAGTCGGTCTGCCTCTATTGTTTTGTATTTTTCCTGTAGGTCTTTCTTTCAAGAAGTATCTTCTGTTCTTTCTAGACACTCCAGGCTGGTCTGCTTGTCCTTTCAAGTGGAAATTTCCCATCTCTGAAGATCTGAATGTGGTTCAGGCTTCCACCTATAGTCTTATGTAATGCAGAGGCTCACAGGAAGCCTCCTCCACTGGGCACGCTATAGCCCCAGTTTAGGTATTCCAATCAGTTATAGGCAGAAGACAAACTTACAGGCTTTCTATGGTGATGTTTCTGGCTATTCCTTTCTCTCCCCCTCCAGTGTCTATTTTATAATATAATGCAAGAAAAACCAAGATTCAAAAGAGACCCAAGCATCTTAACATTATTCACCCCTTGTCCCCATTCCAACCATGTGTCAGTCTCTATCCCAGAGCCCTGTTGTTCCAAGGCTGTGTATATACATCATTATTTACCTTTGTCCCACTTAGCCAATTCAAACTTGCCTAATTGTTCTCCCATCTGCTTTGTTCTTCCATTCCCCTCTCCCTTCTTGTATATTGCCCCCCTCCCCAGCACCCAAACTATTCCTGTGTCTATTCCCTGCCCTGTGCTCCACCTTCCCCTCCCTCCACTAACCACCCTCCCACATCCAAGCAACCAGCAAAGAATCCACTCCCGTTTAGTATGGGTTCTTTTTCTTAGTCTTTTACAGTAGTGGTCCTATGCAGTACTTCTCCTTTTGTGACTGACTAATTTCACTCAACATAATGTTCTCAAGGTTCATCCACATTAGGTGGTGGCTTGCAGCTTCCTTGTTATTTTTCAAGGTAGCATAATATTCCATTTTGTGTATGTACCACAGTTTATCCATTCTTCAGTTGATGGGCACTTTGGCTGTCTTCATCTTTTTTGCTATTGTAAATAATGGTGCTATGAACATTGGTGTGCATATATCTTCTTGTGCTGTGGCTCGTATTTCTTGTGGG
>NW_006408684.1:5167925-5168500 GCF_000296735.1 Chrysochloris asiatica | reverse complement strand
TCCATCTCAGTGAAGGCCTTAATGTTTTTTGATGACCATTTAACTGTTAATCCTTGAAAATTATGAAACACTATTTCTTTTACCAAATCTCTTGAAATCGGACTTCTTACAAATTCCAATGAGTCTTTTCCCATCTAGTACTTCTGGATATATTTTATTTGTTTTAATCAAGCTTTCCTGTTGATTATAAAAAACCTGGAGTCACTAGATCACTCGCCCCACCTCTAAGTCTCATCTTTGTTTCCTGTCAGACAGTAGATCTCTCCAGTAAAGAGGCCACTGACAGGAATGAAACTCTGTTGAGTAACCTGCCAGCTTGAGATTTTTGACGTTTCTTTCCAAAACTATGAAAGTGCCTATGTCCCTTCTTAGGTACATATTAAACACACATGAAATCATTTATTTTGAGACTTTGCAAAGTACAATGCAACCTCTCTAATTGAAAAAGCAAAATGCTGTGCATTTGTTTCTAAGTAGGGTTGTTACAGGGGAGCACAGTGGTTCCAGAGGATAAGCACTGAACTGCAAACTACAAGGTTGGCAGTTCGAGCCCACCAGCTGCTCCATGGGAGAAA
>NW_006408684.1:5160494-5166970 GCF_000296735.1 Chrysochloris asiatica | reverse complement strand
CAGAACCACTGTTGGTTTCAAACTGCTGACCTTGAGATTAGCAGCCTAGCTCGTAACCACTACACTATAGAGCACCTTACATTGATGTGAAAGTTGGACAATGAATTAGGAAGACTTAAGAAGAATCCATGCTTTTGAGTTATGGTGTTAGAGAAGAATATTGAAACATACCATGGACTGCTAGAAAAACAAACAGATCTGTATTGGAAGAAATATAACCAGAGTGCTTTTTAGAAGCCAGCATGGTGAGACTTCGTCTCTTGTACTTTAGACATGTTATCAGGTGGAGCCAGTCCTGAGAAGGACATCATGTTTGGTAAAGTGGAGGAAGACAAGCAAAAAAGAGGGAGACCCCCTAACAAGATGGATTGACACAGTGGCAGCAGCAATGGGCTCAAACATAACAACTTCACGGTCAGCAGTTTGAAACTACCAGTGGTTCCATGGGAGAAAGATAAGGCTTTCTGCTTCCATAAATATTTACAGCCTCAGAAACCCTATTCAGAGTCACTATGATTCGATACTGACTCCATGGCACACCACCACCACCACCACTATAGCTAAACTTCCAGTCTGTGTAAATTTTGCATTAAAATTGCCAAAGTTCCTCATGAATATGTGCATGGATAAAGGAAGAGTCCCTGGTGGCATTTTTGGTCAGCTGCACTGGGTGTTGGACTACTGGTGTGCCACTGTAGGATAAGTACTGGATTGTGGATCAAAAGGTCAACAGTTCAAACCCCCTCTGTGGGTTGGAATCACCTAGACAGCACTGGGTGTGGGAGGTCTGGTCGTGGACTCAGACTGTGCTGGGGTAGCCCAGGGCACAGCACATCATTGGGAGAGAATTACTGGGACATTTGTCTTCAGATTATGTACTGTCAAGATGAAGAATGTTGCTGTTAAATGCCATTGAGTTGGTTCCAAATGTTAGCAATCCTTTATAGGGTTACCGAGGCTAAAATCTTTGCACAAGCAAAATGCCGCATCTTTCTTCCATGGAGCTACTGGTGGGTTTGAACTGTTGACAATATGGTTCACAGTCCAATACTTATCCAACAGCACTACTGCTGCACCTAGCTGAAGAGTGGTGGTGGTGGTGGTTATGTGCCGTCGAGTCGTTTCCAACCCATAGCGACCCTGAACAAGGTTTCTGAGTCTGTAAATCTTTAAGGGAGCAGAAAGCCTCATCTTTCTAATGCGGAGCAGCTGGTAGTTTTGAACTGCTGACCTTGAGGTTTGCAGCCCGATTCATACTAATATGCTCTCTAGGACCCTACTAAGGGTACACAATGCTCGGGGGAAGTACCTATTCCGTTGACCTGATGTTGTTGTTAAGTGCCGTTGAGTCAGTTCCGACCCATATCAACCCTGTATAGGGTTTCTGAGGAGCAGCTGGTGAGCTTGGACCGCTGACTTTGCAGTTCACATGACTTTGCAGTCTGATGCATTAGCCCACAGCGCCACCTCAGGACTCCCCGTTGAGTCATATGGTAGAATCATAAAACTTAGCCTAAGTAAAATATAAGAAAGTTTCTTTAGGAAAGGGTGGACCTACAGAATGACCTCAGGGAGATGGGATCAGTGTATACCAATTGGAGGTTTGTAGGCAATAAGAAAACTCACAGGCCCCTAGCCACATACTCCTCCAAATGTATCCCCATTTGACTTGAGACAGGCTTTAAGTTGTCACCTTCAAGCACTGCTTCTCAAAGTGTGTTCTTAGACTATACTGGAACAAGACATACAAATTCTTTCCCCACCACCACCAAACCTAGAGTCAGAAACACTGGGGGTGATCCCTGATGAGCCCTGATTCTGGTGCTGGTAAAGTTGGAGAACAGTGTTGAAATAGCCTTTCTTTCCTTCAGGACGTAGGTCTTACATTTTAATTTTTCTGAAATTGGATTGGATCGTGTAGTACCTGGAAAATCTTTTTAAAGCAGTGGTTCATGTTACAAGTGATGATACCTGAGAATCTATGAAAAATTGGAGCATCTACCATTTGCTATAAAGGGTTGCTGTGAGTCGACGGCACATAAACAAGTAAACTGACTTGATGGCACTTGACAGCAACAACAACCATTTGCCCTGTATGAAGCGCAGTTGGAGTTCACAGTTCAGGAAGCTACGCTGCTCTGTAGCCCTGTTTGTAAGAGGGGTCTGTTCACAGCAGTGGGTGTGTAATGAGCACCTCCAGGCAAACTGTGACCTTCAGGACTGTTTCTCCTGAGGCTTCTACAGCTTCAATTCATTTCTGATACCCCAAAGCCGGCCTGGGCTGCTCTCTTGATCCCACTTGGATTTAATTACTATGAGCTCCATTTTTGCAGGCTGGTCTGCCTTTTCGAAGGGTCCTGGGGCTTTCATCCTAATCTGTGCCCCTTTACTTAGAGAGGAAATTATGCATTTTGTTTACTTTTCTGATAATATTTCCTCCTGGAGCATACAGTCCTGTCTTACCGAAGCTCATCTGGGAAACTGTGCTGTAGTATAAAAATAGTACGTGGTTAGAAGACTGGTGTTTAAGAGAGAACATGTGTTCTATCACACTTTAACAACACAGTCATTAAAGCAGGAGAAAATTCATTAAAACTGTCACTTGTGTGGATGTTCAAATTATATTTCTACTTCCTCTCCACAGACTATTCACTTATGTATTATAAAATATTTCATTGTGGTGTTTTACATCATTAATTTTATTTAGATTATCTCTAATTGCTCACTGACGTGACAAAAATTGAGTAGAAAATTGGGGAGAAGAGATAAATACATACTTATATACACACCCACCCACATACGTACACCACAAACAGCACACATACACTCTACTCTGTATTAATCTGCATATTACTGCTCATTTCTTTGCCTTCTCTTCCCAGTAATGATTTCCCAAGTCCAACCATCTACCTTGGTTGATTGTTTTCTCATTTCCTTTTGCACCATTTCCATCCCAAATAAAATAAACTTAGACTTTTATTTTCACATTCACCAAATAGCTTGTTGTTATTGTTGATTTGTTGTTAAGTGCCATCAAGTCTGTTCCGACTCATAGTGACTCTGTATAGGGTTTCTGAGGAGCGAATGGTGGGTTTGAACTGGCAACTTTGTGGTTAGCAGTCCAGTGCTTAACCTACCATGCCATACCCGGGCTCCGTTGATAGGTGCTGTCAAGTTTGTTCAGACTCAGAGTGACCCCATTCATAATAGACAAAATTCTGCCTGGTCCTGTACCAGTCCCCAAATCATTGCTAGCCTAGAACCCAGTATTACAGCCACTGTGTCAGTCCATCCTGTTGAAGGTCGTCTTCTTCTTCACTGACCTTCTATTTTACTAAGTATGATGTCCTTCTCCAGTGATTTGACCCTCTTGATTGTTGTTATTAAGTACCATCGAGTCAGTTTCAGCCTTAAGGAGCAGCTGGTGGTGGGTTTGAACTACCAACCCACTTGCTGACATGTTGAAAGTAACTGAAAGTAAATTTCACCATCCTAGCTACTAAGGAGGATTCTGGCGGTATACATCTTCCAAGCAGATTTGTTTGCTCTTCTGCTTCAATATTCTTCAACACACCATACATAATTTCATAGCGTCAAGTGTTCTTTGGTTTTCCTTATTCATTGTCCAGTTTTCACATGCGTATGAGATATCTTACACTTATTGAAATTTTCCATTAATTTTAAAAAAGGGTTAGTCAAACTCTTCCATTTGCAATTCATGTTGAGAGCTCTGTGAGCCGTGATTATTGTCCTCAAGGGTCTTGGCGTGTAGTTGGCTGAGATGATCTATGCTCACAAATACAGTAATACAAAGAGAAGCAATAAGTACAATCAGAGCAGTATGAGAATTATTAGATAATTCAAGGAAAGGAGGGCATATTTCTTTTAGTTAGAGGTGTCAGTGTTAGGCCCCCTTGTGGCCTAATCCAGTAGGAGACCCCAAAAAGATTATCAGGACTCGAGTTTGATGCAATAGCAAGAGGTTTATTTCCAACGCGCTGGGGTCCACCTTCACAGACTCCTAAAACAGGAGACAAAGGCGACCCCGACTTACTATATACACAAGTTTTTATAGGGTTTCAGGGGGCAGATTTGTACAAAAGCATATGTACGGTTTCTGATTGGTTACTTATTCATAATCTACATTTCTACTGGTTTGGGCATGAAGCAAGCATTCTATAAGTTAATTGGCTTTGGCACGGGATAGAACAATTAATTGTAAGTGTGTGGTCAGGATGTTTTCCTAAGACAGGTGTTTGCAGCTGTTGTATTATCACTGCCTGGGTCAGTCTGACCATTATAAATTTCTCAAGGATTCTTTTTGATATTGAAGTTTTGAAGTCTGGCCTTGTCCTTGGTGGGAACTAGGGAACTAAGGCCTAGTTTATTTGGAAGATTTCTTGAAGCCTGACTAAAGTTTGGTCAGGTAGCTAGGCAAAATCAGTTGAGGCCTTACATCAGGAATATTTTTAGATTCATAGAGCATTAGAGCAGAGAGAAGTTTAAAGATCATCTAATCCAAGTATTTTCAAGCATGTGTTAAGCCACAGAGCCCTTTCTTCAAAAGGAAAACCTACTTGGAAGCCCAATATGTAAATTGCAGTTTCTCAAGAGACTCCAAGGAGCTCACTTTAAAAATTTCAAACCCAGATCCATTGCTTTGTTTTACAGATTAAAGAAATGTGAGGCCAAAAAGGTTGCCCAATAAAAAAAGTCGACTTGAAGGCAATAAAAATCCTTTATGTAAAATCCTATATGTAACAGCATATAAAATATGTTTGGTTTATTTAGGTAGATTGCAGTATCAAACAGTTAATCATCAATTGGTGAGAATAGACATGAAGACAGCAAGCATAAAGACTCAGGACACAACAATCCTATTCCTTCCAGAGGAGATGAGAAGGGAACCACCGCTGTGGGCTAGAATATTCAGGGACGGTTTCAGGAGGGACTGGGTCCTCCAGGACAATCATGGTAGTAGAATCAGAGGCTTCTATTTGCATTGGGAAAGCAGAGGTACCTGGATTTGCTTCTGAAAATGTCTTTGGTGGGTTGTGCATATCTGTGAATTGTGGAGTTAGTTCTGAAGATCTCCCCTGCCTGCTGCCCTGGAGTACACTGGGATAGGAGTACAAGTACCGCCGTACTGTGGCTACCATACTGACTAAAAGCTCACTGAGGTAGCATGAAAATGTTAACAAAGGTGCAGGATTTCTACTGTAGAAAGATTCTACTGTTGCATGGAGTTTTGGGGGTTTGGTTTTTTTCTTTAATGTGGTCTTCCCCCAAGTCTTACCAGTCATCTCAACAGTATATACCATTAGTCTGAGGAACCTCAGATGAAAGAATATGGATGAATAGATGCTTATATTGCTGTTGTTGTTTAACTTTTTATTGTGAATTGGGTGAAGGCTTACAGAGCTAAACAGTTTGGTTCGATCATCTGTTGCAATGGCCACACAAAACTCACAGACAATGCTCACAATTATGGGGCTTCTTAGGGAAGTTAACAGGGTACAGTTCAGAAGCAGAAGCAACTCAGGATATATGGCAGGAGTGTTCCTTCTCAGCCATACCTCAGGCATTCCTCTCTAGTCCTTGGCCTCTCAGCCGCTCCACCCCTTAGCCTCTTCCTTGCTTGGGCAAGTGTTCTAAGTTCCGTTAGTGCTGCTGACAGATGCCATAAGAACATCCGATTCTGTAAGTCAGATTCCTGTCTTGAAGATACTCAGCCTCACTCAATCCGGGTTCAGGAAGCTGTGCTGCTTCTGTTGCTATCATATTTCCCCACAGGGATCTTGTGCCCTGTTCATGGCTTTTCTTTCTTCATGGTCCTGGGATCATCTGTCTCTGTTTCTGAGATGGTTCATTTTAAACCTTGCTGTTGTTGTTTAAGAGCCATCAAGTTGGTCTCAACTCATAGCAACCCTGTATCAGGTTTCCAAGGAGAGGGTGGTGGGTTTGAACCGCTTATCTTGCAGTTCAGACTAACTTTGCGGACCAGAGTTTTTTATCCTACAGCATCACACCAGGATTCCTTTTAAACCTAGGGGAATGGCAAAACTAACCAATCCTCGCATTAGAGTCGCACATACCCTATTTGCATGGTCCCACCTAGTCACTTTACATTGAGATGCAATCCATACCAAAGACTGTGGTCTTTGATCTTCATTAGTAAGTATTTTAAGTCCTCTTAAATCAGTAATACTTTGATTTAAATCTTTTATGAAGATGAAAGAGCACAGCTTTCAGTATGGATTGCATCTCAAAGTACAGAAAACAAAAATCCTTACCACTGGACCAATAAACAACATTCTTATCAACAGAGACTAAATTGAAATTGTCAAGGACTACATTCTTGGATTAACCATCAACACTCATGGAAGCAGCAGTCAAGAAATCAAACAATGTATTGCATTAGGCAAATCTGCTGCACAAGACCTTTTTAAAGTGTTGAAGAACAAAGATGTCAGCTT
>NW_006408684.1:5151064-5160394 GCF_000296735.1 Chrysochloris asiatica | reverse complement strand
AATCAAACGACTGCACAAGATCTTTTAAAGTGTTGAAGAACAAAGATGTCAGCTTGAGGACTAAGGTGCACCTGACCCAAGCCATGGTATTTTCAATAACCTCATATGCATGCGAAAGATGGACAGTAAATAAGGAAGACCATAGAAGAATCGATGCTTTGGAGTTTTGGTGTTGGAGGAGAATATTGAAAGTGCCATGGGCTGCCAAAAGAACCAATAGGTCTGTGTTGAAAGAGGTGCGGCCAGAGTGCTCCTTGCTGGCCAGGATGGCTAAACTTCATCTCTCATACTTCGGACGATTGTCAGAGGGGACCAGTCACTAGAGAAGAATGTCATGTTTGGTAAAGTAGAGGTCAGAGAAAAAGAGGAAGAAACCCCCCACCAAATGGATTGGCAAAGTGCAGCATCAGTGGTCTCAAGTGTGTCAGCAATTGTAAGCTTGCCCCAGGCCCAACCAGTGTTTGGTTGTGTTGTGCATAGGGTCGCTATGAGTCAGTACCAACTCAGTGCACCTAACAACAGCAACCCAGTCACTTAGTAAGAGTTACGAAGACTGTGGTAGAAGAGCCACAAGTCACTGTACCAGAGGGCCATATAGTACCTAGCTCATAACAAGCTTACTAGTTACTATTCCAACACATGGTGAACTCACATGTAGAAGAATAGAACTGTGCTCCATAGTATTTTGAATGGCTCTGACCTTTTTGAATAGACCACCAGACCTTTCTTCTGAGGTGCCTCTTGGTAGATTTGAATTGTCAGCTTTTCAGTTAACAGTCAAGCACTTAATCATTTGTGCCATCCAGGGATTCCACCTATCTAATAAAGTTATTTAAATGAATAAAAGAATTAGAATATGTAAACTACTTACAGCAATGCTCATCATATTATAAGCATTGTATAATTATTAACTATTGTTATTTTATCATTATCATTATTATTGTATTATTAGTACATTCATTTCAGTGGAGTGACAAAGGAAGGAAAAGGCATCACAGGGTAGATGTCTGAAGTGAATGTTGAAGAATGTGTAGAGGTGTAGGGGGACCCCGAGGTGGGAAAGGCATTCCAGAAAGAGAGAACAGCAGATGCAATCACCTCTGCAAAAGAAAAGGAGTTCAAATTACTGTAGCTCCAAGTGTATGCTGGAGAGGGTTAAATTAGCCTCACAAGGCTCTTGTATCTCCATCCAAGAATTTAAACTGTATCCTGGTGTAATCGAGAACAACTGAAGGGGTTTTGTTGTTGTTGTTGTTGTTGTTGTTGTTAATCATATCATGGTTCCTTTATTTATTACATTGTTACATTGAATACTAGGATAAATGAATCCTTATTTCTTCTACATAAAACTGTAGTGATAATGTTGAGTAGAATCAAACCCTGTGGATTTCACAGAAACATCAGGATTTCATCAGCCAGACAGTAACTAGCCAGAGTCCTTATGACCAGTGCTCTTCTCAAATGGCAAATGCCATGTGCCAGAGGTTTTTTTTGGGGGGTGGAGAACATTAGTTTTACATTCATTCTACTGTATATCGTCTCATTGCCATGGTTACAGTCCCCTCCATGCATCATCAACCAACCAAAGGGTATACCCTGCGATCCTTCCCCCACACAGTCTCTCTCCCTCTCTGGATCTAAACTCACCAGCCACTGCATCGCTCCACGTCATCATCTCTGCCTCCATTTCAGGCATCACTGCTTCTCTGGGTAGGGTCCTGCTTTCTGCTCTTTTCCCTTGATGGTTCTAGGAACCTCCACTCCTAGACTGAAAAGTTAATCACTCTCCTCCTTGCTATAAAACATCTACCTTTACATTTCCAACCCTCACAATCAGTCCTGATAACAATTATTCACTGTTGTATCACAAGAGACCCGTCTGCATTTCATTTCATCAGCCCTGCCTAGACAGATTGAATA
The DNA here is from genome assembly GCF_000296735.1 of Chrysochloris asiatica. Lineage (NCBI taxonomy): Eukaryota > Metazoa > Chordata > Mammalia > Afrosoricida > Chrysochloridae > Chrysochloris > Chrysochloris asiatica. The sequence continues at coordinate 5,158,474 of NW_006408684.1, read as the reverse complement.
CTACTCACTGGAGATTCTACCTTTCTCCAGGCCCTCTGGATCTAGGTTCCCTCATGAAAGCTTGTAAGCCAGTCACTTCTTGCCTTTGTAGTCCCCCCCCCCCACCATTTTGGGTAGCCAATGTCCAAGTTGCCCATCCCTGTCTACTTTGTGTGTGGAGGGGTGGGAATGATTCTTGCTGTAAGGACTTGTTCCCTCTTTTGCGCTACTGCTTCCATAGGTGTAGGTCAAGTTCATCAAATTGTATGAGAATACTTTTTTTTTTTTTCCTCTTCTTTTTACTTCTGGTTGAGCTCTGATCATCCAGTCACTGCAACTGAAGGGTTTTTAATCAGAATTGTGTATTGCTCCTTGGAAAGGAGAGATAAAGGGGAAGGTAGAGGAAGAGATATGACAACAGGCACAATGAAAGGGTCTAGCCAAGAGTTAAATCTGGGACAAAAAAACAGTAGAGTATGTGGTTACGTCCATAGAAAAGATTGATTTGTTTATTCCATATTCTTGAGTCAAAAAAGAAAAGCAAGGGAATTTTGTCTCTCAGGTATATCACAGTGAAATTCTGCACCCATCAGATGTCAAGAGTTGTAGGTGTTCGGCTGACTTAGTTTTCCCACAGCCCTCAGAAAGTGACTGACTTGACCCAAACCCAGCACCCTGCTTTTGGTTCAGTGAGCATGCCTCAGAACAATATGGGCAGAAAACCTGAAAGTGATTCCTACTGGAAGGTCAGGAATATACTCAAATCAAGGAGAGACCATTGTGGACATTTTGAGTTTCCTACTTATTGAAGTAACTCATCCTTTGTTGCAGTTTTACTGAGCTTTCTGATCAAATTGGAAAGCAAAAAAAAAGACCTACATGCAATCCATCCTCAATATGCTGATGAAAATGGTCTTAATTTCTTCACATACCATTATGTATGAATCCAAGTAAGTATTGTTTCTTCAGGAAGCCGAACACTTTCTCCACTGATGAGGACATTGCTTAGATGTTTCTAGGGCTCCTTTTATGAAATTATCATAATAATTTGTTGTCAAACTTAGATACTTTAGTTACAAAGCTGGGTTCTAAATGATCTTTTGCACCTCTTAAAAACCAAAGCTAACTATGCCCAGCTACCCATCAACCATTCTAGCCAGGGTCATAATAGATGGACCCTGATAGAAGAGGAGGAAAATGAGGAACAGAACTTCAAATTCCTCAAAACAAACAGTAACAGCAAAACAGACTTACAGGACTGGGTGAGACTGGAAGATGTCCTGAGGCTACTGCCCTGAGATATTCTTCAGACTTTGAACGCAAACTAAACCCTGAAGTCACTTTGTAGTTAAATAACAAATTGACTCAAAAAATTGTGAAAATCATTATTTTATGTACTATGTCCCTTTAAAAAGAAATCAGCTATATGAGACCAAACAGTCAACAATTACTTTAAAACAAAGAAGAAAATATAAGGGGACAGGGGAAGTAGATTAATGGAAATGGAACAATCAGCATAGAAATAAAGAGAATGTTCATTCATTGTACAGAATGTAACCAACGTCACTGAACAACTTGTGTAGAAATTATTGAATGGAGACCTAAACTGCTATGTAAAACTTCACCAAAAGCACAATAAAATATTATTAAAAACAAAACAAGCAAAATAGCAAAGCTAACCCTTAAAGACTGGAAATTGGCAGCTTTGAAGCTCTTCAAAAGAATGGACCACAGCCTCTGAATGCACATCAACAACTCTGCAATTTTCCAAGGGATGCATCTTATCAGTGAGCTACTTATCCATTCATGTGACCAGAAAATACAATTGGCCACTTTCTATTAAGAAGACGCTGTACATTTTCCCACGTGGGATACAGACACAATGTATTTTGTAACACTTTGCTGTATTGCACTTCGCAGAAACTGTGTTTTCTGCAAACTGGCGGTCTGTGGCAACCCAGCATAGAGCAAGTCCCCTGGTACTATTTTCTCACAGCTTGTGCTCACTTCATGTCTCTGTGCCACATTTTGGTAATTTTCACAATATTTCAAATTTTTTCATAATGCTATTGCACACCTAATAGACTACAGTACAGTGCAAACATAACTTATATGTGCTTGTTATCATTATGTGCCTTCCAGTTGGTTCTGACTCATAGCAACCTTGTATAGGAGGGGCTGGTGAGTTTGTAGTTCAAATGAGCTTTCATTTCAGTGCTTATCCTCCATCACCACACCAGGACACCAAAAATTTTGGGAATTGCTTTTATTACAGTACTCGATTTGTTGCGGTGGTCTAGAACCCAACAGACAATATCTACAAAGTTGTCATTTGTTACTATGTGCCATCAAATCGGTTCCAACTCATAGTGACCCTGTGTAGGGTTTCCAGAAAGCAGCTGGTGGGTTTGATTGACCTTTCAATTAACAGTCCAGTGCTCATTGTACAGTACCACACCAGGACTATATCTCCAATGTAGACTAATACAAATTTGTATAAAATATGTCCCACTGAAGAATAATGCACTGAACCGTAAAATTGGCTTGAACCGCAAGGTCAGCAATTCAAACTCACCAGCTGCTCCTTGGAAACCCTGTACAAGGTTGGAACCAACTCGACGGTACTTTACAACAACAACAAATGTCTAGGTAGGAGCTTTGGTGGTGCTGGACTGCTAACCACAAGGTCAGTAGTGCAAACCCGCCAGACTTTCTGCTCCCGTAACAATATTCAGCCTCAGAAACCGTGTGAGTCGGAATTGATTAGAAGGCATTGAGTTTGAGTTTGGAGGGCCCAAGTATAAGAGCGCCTGGTGGCACTGTGAGTTAGGTGTTGGGCTGCTAACCACAAGACCAGTGGTTCAAATCCACTCTGTGGGAGAAAGTTGAAGCTATCTGCTCCTTAAAGGTGTATCATCTCGGATACCCTGAGGAGCAGTCCTTGTTTTCTGTGGTGTCACTGTGAGCTGAAATCAACTGGATGACAGTGTGTGTTTGCATCTAAGTCGGGTCACTGATAACAGAGAGCAAGAAGTTACACATGAACTTCACTTTTCATCGGTTGTGAGCCTGTAAAGCAACCCACCAATTTCTATGGCTCCATGCTGCGTGATGTTATGAAAGAGCTGCATGGAAAATAGGATCACTTTCAAGTTCTCTGGACACTTAAATTTGATAGCAGCAAAAACAAACTGCTCTGGGACTCGGGTGGGGTGGAGGTGTCTAAATCTCAGGTTTGATGTCGGAGAAAACAAGCTAACAAAATCAAACAGCAACAGCATCTGTCTGCGGTGTTGAAGAGGAAATACAAAATGTTTTAATTATCTACAGCAGTTAGTAGCTTGGCTAGCTCCCTGTTTATTCATATGATATTATCACCTCAATGTATACACTTTACGTATCAGGCATGCATAATTCATGAGCAGACAAATAAAGAGATCTGGAATCTGTGCACAGCCAGAGCCGTGGCCAATTATCTCACTTCGCCAGAAACTTCCTCCTGCTCACCCTGCCTGCAGCTGTTCTTCCAAACCTTTCATCAATGCGTAAGAGATCTGCCGGGGTGTCTCTGGACTCTTTGAATTTCCATTGTTTACAAACTATGAGTTTAGCTTCTGGTTGGAAATATCTGTCACATAAACATCCTCTGAGAATATAGATGAGACAGATGAAGAGGACTGCTGGCTCGATGATTTTCTTTTTATTATTTATTCTGATGACTTTCTCCTTTTGCAATTTTGTGTCCCTTTTAATTACTTCATTTTAATCAGTAATTGTCACATTTCTCCATCCAGTTGTGCAGGTGTAAATTAATGTTCCAAATGAATAGGACTGAAAAACAGAGGTTTAAAATTAAAGGTTTTGGTTTACAAGCCTGTTGGGTAATTCAAAGCTTTTCTTTTTGAAATATGGAACGTTACCTCTGGTCACATGATCTTTAGTAATCCACACTACCTTGTTTTTTGGCCATGAATTTATTTGCTTCCATTTGTTTATTTTCCCTCTCAGGAACAGTAAGAAATTGAAAGTTAGATATTTTGTTTGTGCCAGAAAAATATTTGTCTGTGAACAAAGTTTGTAAAAAAAAAAGTCAAATGCTCTTTTTATTGTAGTTATCTTTGTAAGCAGAAGCTGAGAGAATATAATTAATGCTCTGTTGTCAGTGAATACACAAGTCTGTATTGAACAGTTTGAACATTAGGCGCTCTGGTGGCACAATGGGTTAAACATTGGACTGCTAACTGAAAGGTCAGTAGTTCAAATCCACTACCTATTCTGTGGGAGAAAGATGAGACTCTTTCAGCTCCCATAAAGATTTAGTCTCAGAAATCCTAATGAACAGTTTTACACTGTCTCACAGGATCATTATGAAATCAAATCAGTGACAATGAATAAGTGACTGCATGCTTCAAGCTTACTTATCAATGACTTAAGAAATTTTATGACATAGTGAATAGAACCATAATAAATATTTGTATCTCTACAAATATGTGTTAATATATGCATGTTTGCATGAATATAGCAGAGTATACATAAGAGTATATCAATAGATATACACATAGTATTAAATATTTAATATTTGACCTAAGAGAGAAATTTATACTGGAATTTATACTGGATATGTTAAAGTATATCCTATGTCCTAAGATGAAAGTTAGGATATGCTCTAACATAACAGTATATATGCCCCAAGACAAGACTGAAGTCCTGGTGTGGCACTGTAAAATAAAACACTGGACCACAAGAACTGTTTGAACCACAGTGTCAGTGGTTCAAACCCACAAGCTGCTCCTCAGAAACCCTATACAGGGTTGGCATGAGTCGGAACTGACTCAATGGTACTTAACAACAACAAGACAGATGAAAACATAAGGGTATTACTTTCTCATACTGACTCTTTTCCCACTCCACTTGTCTTTGGCATTGTAAGCTGAGAATAGAACTTCCTGCTCAGTGCAGATAAGTCCATTGCTGATGCATTACCATGATTATCAGTAAATATTTACATGGCAAAGGGAGTTTCTCAGATAGAACTCCACAGAATGCAGTATGGTAACCTCATAGAGTTGTGATCAAGTTGTCTCTAACCACCCAGTGCAGTGCATATAACTATTGTTAGTTGCTGCCAAATCAACTCAAATTCATGATAAGCCAAGAGTTAGAATCTACTCAACAGCAACTAGTTTTTCTATTATTATTTTTTTTTAATTTATTGAATAAGTTAGTTATTGCGTAGAGAGGGGAAAGGAACTGAAAGTGAAAAAGGCCAACTTACAAAGTACTTCAGTGACAAAGGCCTCATAAGGTGCATTCGTAAAAATATTATCAATTGGCTAAAATGGGTTCGCAGTGCTGACCCTCATATGCTACAAGCTGGCCCCAAATCGTCTGGTGCTATTAATGCAATTAGCAAATCCTTTCATTTCTTAGAGAAGTCTCACATAAGCAATTGCCCAGGTCTGGTCAAAGTATCACAAATGCCAACTTATCTGACTCCATGTCAGAAATATTCTAATTTTTACTTATATCTTAGGAGAAAATTCATGTTGATTTAGGTGTTTTTCTAAAACTATCTGCCAGTTTTCAGGAACGTAATTGTCCACTCCATCACTCACACTGTGGTGGCTTGTGTGTTGCTGTGATGCTAGAAGCTATGCCACCCATATTTTAAATACCAGCAGAGTCACCCATGGTAGGCAGATTTCAGTGGAGCTTCTAGACTAACAAAGACTAGTAAGGAGGAAGAACAGGCTACATCTGATTGGTTAGCCACAGAAAACCTTATGAGTAGCAGTGAACTATTATATGGTGCTGGAAGATGTGCCCCTCAGGTTGGAAGGCACCAAAATACTACTGGGCAAAAGCTACCTCCTCAAAGCAGAGTTGAACTTAATGATGTGGACAGAACAAAGCTTACAGGACCTTTATTTAATGTTGGAGCACAACTCAAAATGAGAAGAAACACCTGCAAACATCCATTAATATTCAGAACATGGATGCATGAAGTATGAATCTAGGAAAATTAGAAGTCATTAAAAATTAAATGAAAATACATAAAGATCAATATCCTGGGCACTAGTGAGTTGGAAAGGACAGGTATTGACCATTATGAATCAGACATACTGGGAATGACAAACTGATGAGGAGTAGTATGGCATTCATCATCAAAAAGAACATTTCAAGATACATCTTGAGGTACAATGCTGCCTGTGATGGGATAATTTCCTATAAGCGGTCCTGGTGTGGTACTATAGGATAAGCCCTGGACTGTAAGATCAGTTTGAACCACAAGGCTCCTCAGAAACCCTATATGTGGTCACTATGAGTCAGAACTGACTCAATGGCACTTAACAACAACAACAACAATATATAAGGAAGACCAGTTAATACCACTAAGTATTCAGACAATGAAGAATTCTACCAACTTCATCAGTATGAAGTTGATCAAACATGTAATCAAGATGCACTGATAATTACTGATGATTGCAATGTGAAACTAGGAAATAAAGAGGAAGGATTGGTAGTTTGAAATATGGCCTTGGTAATAAAAGTGATATTGTAGCTCACATGATAGAGTTTTGCAAGACCAATGACTTATTCATTGGAAGTACCTTTCTTTTTTTTTAAACAATATTAATAGCAACTATACATACAGACCTCACCAGATGGAATACATAGGAATCAAATTGATTATATTTGTGATAAGAGAAAATGGAGAAGTTCAATATCATCAATCAGAACAAGGCCAGGGGCAGACTGTGGAGCAGACCACCAATTGGTCCTAGGCAAGTTCAAGCTAAAGCAGAAGAAAAATAAAAACTAGCCCACAGAACCAAAATGTGATCTTGAGTATATCCCACATGAATGTAGAGACTATCTGAAGAACAGTTTTGATTCATTAGATATTAATGACCAAAGACCAGAAGAGTTGTGGGATGACATCAAAAACATCATACATGAAGAAAGCAAAAAGTCATTAAAAAGACATGAGAGGAAGCAAAGAGCAAAGTGAATGTCAGAAGAGACTCTAAAACTTGCTTGTGTTAGAGGCACTCATTCACCGATGCCAAGAAACTTGACCAACCTATTGAAAAAGATCCATATTTATGTCCATAACAAACAAAGGTGACAGTGACCTAATGGAATATGGAAATCACCAAACAATGTCATTAATACCACATACAAGTAAAATTTTGCTGAAGATAATTTTTTTAAGTAACCAAGATATTCCATTTGCTCTTCTTTTTTTTTTTTCTTTAAGTTTTTATTGTGGATTGAGTGAAAGTTTACAGGGCAGATGATCAGTTTTGTTTGTTTGTTTTCTAAAGTGTTTTATTGTGAATTATGTGATAGTTTACATGGGAGAACATTAATTTTACATTCATTCTATCATATGTCCTCTCATTGCCATGGTTAAAATCCCCTCCATGC
>NW_006408684.1:5121239-5123239 GCF_000296735.1 Chrysochloris asiatica | reverse complement strand
GGGGGAGTTATGTCGCCTCTTATGGCTTCTTTTGTTTAGTTTTCCTTTTTGCTGGAAACGCCGCTTTCTGAACGGGCTGGCTGCAGCCCCGTCCTCCAAGCACTGTAGGGTCGGGGGCAGTTGCCAGAGTTCCTGCCGGATTGAGGGTGAACGTTTTAAGATGCCAGTAATTCCTCAGTAGTGTGATTTTTCAAAAATGCAAGTTCAGGAGATTAAAGCACTGGGTCTTATGATTGTTCAAAGGCTGTGGGTTTGCTATATGAAAGTTTCTTTCGTGAGATCCCCCTCCCTTCTCACGAGAGCTTTTCCTACCTTACTCCTCTGGTTGCAACCCAGAACCAGAAGACCCTACCCTTACTATTTTTTAAAAGATATAAAAATAATTTAGAAAGTTCCCCCTTTTTTTTTCTTTCTGGACTTTCTTTTTGCTAAAGAGAATAAAAGGAAGTCCTTGTGCAGATTCAAAGCTGATCTGAGACCACATAAGTTTCATGTTAGTCTTGCAAATCTGTAAAGTGGCTGAAGGGACAATGGAAGCATGTGGTTAGCTGCCAACAATGCAAATCCGACTCATGGCAACCCTGTGTATGACAAAATGAAATACTACGTCATCCTCATAATCACTGGCTTGCCCCAGCCCATCTTTGCAGCTGTGGCACCAAGTCATCTCATCAAGTGTCTCCTTCATCCTCCCTGGCTCTCTGCTTCACCACACATGTTGCCTACCTCCAGCAGTGGATCATTTCTGAAGACATTTTCAAACCAGGGAAGGCAACACTCTGTTGTGGTCCCTAGAGTTTTCGTTGACTGAATTTTAGAAGTAGGTCATCCCCAGTCCTTTTTCCATAGTCTGTCTTAGTCTGGAAGCTCCACTGAAATCTGTCCACCATGGCATTCCTGCTGGTATTTGAAATATCAGTGGCAGAACTTCAAACATCATAGCAACATGCAAGCCCCCCCAGTATGACAAACTGACAGACAGGTGGTAGGAACTGAAACAGTTTAATACTTGGAAAATATTCCTGCTAGCTTAATAAATATTTTACAAAGGACTACGAGAAACCCGGAGAAGTCAGAGAAGATGTACTGAAAAAAGGCAGCTTAGTACTGAGGTTGAAGTCATGCACTAGAACTCAAATGAGCTAAGTTGGGATTTAAGTTTGGATAGCAAAAATGGTGTTTTATGCGATGATGATAACCTGAAAATGTGTTGTTCTGATTGTGTTTGTTGTCATTACCATGTGCACAAAATCAGAAACTGGCCAGGCCAAGCTTGCCTTTCTGATTTTGGATACATGAAGTCAGATCTCCAAAGTCCAGACAACTAAATGTTGTCAGAAAGACAGCTGTCCATTTCTTGTTCTCCACTAATGGTCATGTTTTTGTTTCTCTCCTGCTTTTTGTCTCTACCCCAATACAGGTCCTGGAGTTCCCACAGTGACAGTGCACAACACCACAGATAATAAAAGTGAGTACAGCTTGGTCTTTTCTTGAAGCTGCCTGACCTATGCGGGAAAGGAACCAAATGGGTGATAGGATAATCACATCCATGGTTTCCTATTCTGAGGCAGAGAAGGTCCTGCCATGGCATTTCTTCATTGAGCCCAGCAATGGACAATACTAATGAAATGTGATGTCTGGGAGGGACTCAGTCATGACATGAGATCTCAACACCCTGCACATGCAGAGGTTCAGTGTCCGGACCACCATGTCTTTCTGGAATGCTCTGAATGGAGCCCAAGGGTAGGTGGACTTGAGCAGTCACCCCTCCAGTGTTAGTAGCAGAGGCATGGCAGCACCTCCTCTTCTGTGCACCCAGGTGCCTCCTCATGGCATGGAAGGGTATACAGCTGGGACGCGTCACATGAGGAACACACGGAACTCTGAGCTCAACAGTGTATCACATGCCCCTATGTGTTTATATCACAGATTTGAAATGCTGCAGGCAATCTCAGGCTGAGCCTAAGAAAACTGAGAAATGAGTTTTCTCTGTCCCCTCC
>NW_006408684.1:5118237-5119745 GCF_000296735.1 Chrysochloris asiatica | reverse complement strand
CTCCACAGGAGAAAGATGAGGATTTCTGCTCCTTTAAAGACTTACAGTCTCAGAAACCCTGTGCAGGGTCGCTATGGGTCGTACATGACTCCACAGCACACAACAGTAACAACAGGTTTTCTGAGGAGCAACTGGTGAGCTTGAACCACCAGCCTTGTAGTTAAAATGGCTTTGGAGTCTTTCTCTCTCTGCCCCTCTCTCTCCCTCCCCCCCTCCTCTGACCCTTCTTCTCTCCCTCTTTCCCTCCCTCCCTTGCTCCCCCCTCCCAGGGGACAAAAGTATCAATTGTCTTTGACTAAACCTAGCCTCCTGGTCTCCTGTGCCTGGGTTAGTATTTCCCGACAAGGGATGGATTACTCTATAAGTAAGGTAGGCACAGGCTTACTTGTGCTTGCTTTCTAATTTATAGTGAACAATTTCACATGGCTGTCACCACATGTTGTGGTTTAAAAAAAAAAAAAAAACACCTGAAACTGTTCACTACAGATTAGTAAATTAGCCTGTGCTTTTAGCCCATGCTTACCTTTTTCACTGGGTACTTCATCCCTGTCAGGGATTGGAAAATTGAAGACTTCGATTCTGTGGAGAGGTGCTTTAGGTTTGGGAGAGAGACAGAAACCAGCTGTACCTAAAAGCCGAATCTTTGATGTGGTAGAAATATGTGAAATTATTCACAACAAATTAGTAAACAAATACAACCAAACCCATGCTTACTTTCTTATTGAGTAATTTAACATTGTGCCTCACGGTGTGATCTTTGGGGATGTTGAACTGATGTCTCCCAGCACAACAACTGTAATGCATGCTCATCCTTGGACCTCTGTAACTCTGGTTTTCAATTTTAAAAGGTGGATATATTTACTTTCTCTTTTTTTTTCTTAAAAAGATGTGAATTATTAATTTTGAATAATGCTAAAACTCCAGAATACATAAATCATTTTCTGGTATTTGGTGATGTTTTCCCTTGGTAATCTCTCTGATCAGGAGAAACCTGAACAACCTCTGTAGTGTGGTTCAGTGTCCCTGCGTCCCTTTCCTGAAGGTCAGCTGGGCTGGCTCTCCACTGCTTTCCCAACTCCCAGAGTCTGTAACTATTTCAAAATAAATTGTTTGTTTGTTCATTTGAATCTGTGGCATAATGAAAACACAGAACTATCTCTGGGCTTAAAAATAATAACCTGTATGTGACTCTTTGATTTTGTTGTTAAGTGCCATTGAGTCGGTTCTGACTCATAGTGGCTCTTTATAGGGTTTCCAAGAAGCAACTGGTGGGTTTGAACTGCCAACCTTATGGTTCAGAGTCCAGTGCCACACTAGTGTGTGACTCTTGGACAAGCCTTTTTAATACATTTCCTGACTTCTTTGCAGGTTGTTGTTGGGTACCAGTTGGTTCTGACTCATTGTTGTTAAACACTGTCGAGTCAGTTCTGACCTATAGAAACCCTGTATAGGGTTTCCAAGGAACCACTGGTGATCTTGAGCCTCCAACCTTGCAATTCAAATGGCTT
>NW_006408684.1:5115358-5116283 GCF_000296735.1 Chrysochloris asiatica | reverse complement strand
TCAATTGCATATATCATTCTTTAGCCCTCTAGAAAGTCACCAAACAAAATGCTTAGAGCTACCCAAAATACCTTTGCTCTTAACTAGTCTGCTTTGGCTTTGACTGTGCAACTTGGTAGTCATTGCTTTGATTGTGCTTTATCTTCAGGATCATTCTGGGAAAGCCATATTGCATCTCCTATTACAGTTCTTCAAAGAAATGCCTTTAGATCTTGATCCCACTTGTTTAAAGAATTCCATTAAAAGCTCTGTTCTTGTCTGCAGCTGATCTAGGTGAGACAGTGTTGGCACCCATTTAGTGGAAATTTTGCTCACCTTTAAATTCTCAAAGTTGTATGAGATGAACCAATGGAAATGTCTGTGGTGTTGGCTGTTGTTTCTGCTCTTAATTGTGGGTCCTTTTTAATTAGGACATGCACAAATTGTTTCCTCTTAAATTGATGTGGATGGTCTGACATTAAGAGGTTCATCACCAGCAGCATCCCGTCCTTTCTTAAAACAAGTTTTCCATTTAACTGCTGATTTTTTTTGAGGTGTTATCACCATAACTTTTTTGAATAGCATCATTTGTTTCTCTATCCTTCCACACAAGCTTCACTATAAATTTGATGTTAGTTTTTACTTCAATTTCAGCAGAATTCATATTGCTTTGATAGAAGCTCTTTTCAAACTGATGTCCTTATCCTTTGTAGTACTTGCTCTGACATATTATAACAAGTTAGTATAAGTTTATTTTGCTGCAGAAAAAAATTAAATCCATGCATTTGTGGTTGCTGTTAAGTGCTGTTGAGTTGGTTCTGACTCATAATTTCCCTGTATAGGGTTTCTGAGGAGCAACTGATGGGTTTGAATGGCCAACCTTGTGGTTCACAGTCCACTACTAATCCTACATTGCCACACCAAGAGTCCATGCATAATTTTTTCA
>NW_006408684.1:5113400-5114958 GCF_000296735.1 Chrysochloris asiatica | reverse complement strand
CTGACTCAACAGTACTTAATAACAACAGCAACAACTTATAAAGTTATGTTTAGGTAGGATGGGGCACAATGTCCTGGATCTGAGACCATGTAAGAATTTATCAAATGTCCTTGCAGCAAGGGCAAGATAGTAATGCTTTCCAAAATCTGAGATGTTTTACTAATCCTACTAGGAAGCCAAACAACCAATTCTTTCCACCAATCAAACAGATCAATCTTGACTCCCCCCCCTACTTCCGAGATTGACATCTATGTTCCATTGTGGAGCTCCAAAAAATAAAGAGGTGTCCACAAGAAACATTTTATTGTTTGCAGTTGAAGTGTCACTGCTGTGACTGATTCCTCAGAGGTAAAGACAAAGGGGAATAAGACAAAGTAGAGTACATAAAGCATGCTATGTACACAGGATGGAAGTTGATACAACGTGTCAGTGTTCCACTGTGTTCTGTGTGAATTCTAACAGTGAGCCTGAAGGTGACACCCGTATACTTTATCTCAGTAAAGTGCTGATGATCAGGAAACTGGACAGTGTATAGAATTATTTATGATGTTTACTTTACAAACCTAATTTTAGAGTCACATTTGAGCTCTAGCTTCCCATAGTCTCATTCATTCAAATTCTTTTATGCATGTCTGTTGCCCAGCACAATCCCAAATCTATCAAAATGTTGATTTAAGCCATGCCAGCACAAATTACTTTGGAAAACAAATTGTTATATGTGACTGCCTTGACTTTAACCCCCATACTCACTCCAAGGAGAAGAATGGGGTCGTCTTGTTCAGGGTCTGTTTATCACCAGACAGGTGGACTCAGCAGCACCAGGAAGATCTCTGAACACCCAATTTCTCACATGCTGAATCCAGTACCTGAGATTCCTAAATAATGTACATATTTATTTCTGTGCATTAGGAGATTATATCTGCATGAAGGCCTCCTTTTGAGTATATTTTTTAAAACTTACATAAGTTAACATTATATTTGGCCTGGTGTGGCACTGCAGAATTAACGCTGGACTTCGAACCACAAGGTCGACAGTTCAAGTCCACCAGCTACTCCTCGGAAACCCTATACAGGATAGCTATGAGTGGGAACCGACTGGACGGCAGTTTAACAATAATAATAGCAACATGTAACAGAAAATATTAAATAGCAGTTACTTGAACAAGATAGGACTGTACTCCGAAGTGTTTCCAGAGGCTGAATTTTCACAAATAGATCATCAAGCCTTTATTCTGAGGCATGTGTGGTTGGATTCAAATCTTCTTTCAGTTAGCAACTGAACACATTAACATTTGCAGCTCAGATTTGACTCAATGGCACAAAGTTAAACAAGATGGGAGTTGTTTCACTCCTGTGTAAAACTCAGAGGCTGCTCTGGCAGCTTCCCAATCATCAGGGCTCACTGTTTCTTCACCTATCTTCTTGAAGCTTTCACCTCAAGGTGGCTTCATGATGAAAAATATCTACATTCCAAGCTGAAGACAGAAGAATGGGGAGAGATCCAAAGAAGGACTCTCCTGTCTGTTGTTGTTGTTGTCAGGTGCCATCGAGTCAGAAC
>NW_006408684.1:5109805-5110975 GCF_000296735.1 Chrysochloris asiatica | reverse complement strand
TTTCATCTTCACTGGCTTTAGAAAGAAGGACTCTCCTGTAGCAGGGACAATTAATTCCCTTCAGGCTGTCCTCCAACAAGTACTACACAGCATGTCTGCCTACAGCTCACTGTCACTGTTACAATTTAGCGGTACGTCACTCCTAACTACAAAGAATGCAGGGTCTTTTAGCTAGCTCAAGTGAGAATCAGGGTTTCCTTAATCAGTCAAGTCCATTCTGACTCATGGCGCCCCCATATGTATTGTTGAACTATGTTCCATCAGTTTCCAATGGTTGATTTTTCACAAGTATACTGCCAACCCTCTCTTTAAAGGCACCTCTGGTGGTGGTATGTGCCATGGAGTCGGTTCTGACTTATAGAAACCCTGTATAGGGTTTCCAAGACTGTAAATCTTCACGGGAGCAGAAAATCTCATCTTTCTCTTGCAGAGCCGCTAGTGGATTTGAACTAGTGACCTTGTTGCTTATCAGTCCAACATGTAATCCGCTACCCTACCAGTGCTCCTTGGAGCCACCTCTAGGTAGACTCAAACCTGAAACCTTTTAGTAAGATAAAAGCATTAATCATTACACTACCAAGCAACTCCAGGATACACTTACATAAATAATAATAGCTATAACAAATATTACCAAATTCAATTGGCTTTTAGCAAATAAGAATTTATTTTTTGCTCACACAAAGTCCAACTCATATGTTCCTACTTAGATTGCTTTTCAGGGAGGAATTTGGGGATTTAGATTCCTTCTAGATTGTTGCTCCATACTGTCTTCCCGCCCTCCCCTTAGAGCTATATGGACCGGAAGAAGAAAAACAGGTCAATCTTAGGGGATTATCTTTATATACTGAAACCTAAAAGTAGCATACATCATTTTCATTGGCCAGAATTCAGTCACATGATCACACCTAGCAACAAATGAAACTTAGAAATTTTCAAGAGTGAGTCAAAAATTATCAGCACTCCAGTTATATTAAAATACCCATCCATGGCTGATGACAGCACTGAGCATGTAAGTTAAATGATTCTGTCAAGTAGATAAATGACAGTGGTTTATGTGGAAAATCATTTGCAAATCAGCCATAGATCTGCCTATGAAATAATCCATGACAGACTTGGATTTTGAAAAGTTTATGTGAGATGGGTACCGAAACAACTCACAGAAGAGCATAA
>NW_006408684.1:5069967-5109595 GCF_000296735.1 Chrysochloris asiatica | reverse complement strand
TCAAGGGCCAGGATTGGAACACTATCAGGATAAAGGTTCAACAATCAACAGTGGTCATTACAGTGAGATGCTCATTGATGAGCTGAAGCCTAAATTTAGGATTAAACCCAGAGGATTGATCTTTCGTGGCAATGCACGTCTGCACATCACTGTTGACACTCTGCAAACACTTCATTTTGAAGTGTTAAAGCATCCTCCCCTATAGTCCTGATCTTGCTCCATCAGACTTTCACCTGTCGGGTCCCCTGAAAGCAGTCCTTCTAGGATGAAGATTCACCTCTGATGAAGAAGTGAAGACAGCGGTGCATTCGTGGCTTACAGATCTGCCTAAAACGTTTTTAAAAAGGGAATATGAAAGCTTGTTGACAGATGAATAAAGTGTATCGAAAAGCAAGGAGATTATATTGAAAAATGATGTATTTGTCTTTTCTGAAAATTGATTCAAATAAATTCTATAGTCAGAATGCAGATAATTTTTAAATCACCCTCATAATTAGCTAAAGAAAGGAGCACTGGTGTCACAGTAGTTAAGCACTTAGATGCTAACCAAAAGGTCGGTGGTTTAAACCCACCAGTGGCTTCTTGTCAGATGATGTGGCAGTCTGTTTAAATAAAAATGGCAGCCGTGGAAACCCTATGGGGCACTTCTATTCTGTCCAGTTGTGTCACTATGAATCGGAACTGACTCAATGGCATGCAACAAAAACACGAGGAACGGGCTAATAAAATATTGGTGAATACTAGCAGTTACTATCACAATAAGTAAAAATATAATGCTCATATGGTGGCAATTAGTTGCCTTTGCCACATCCTGAAAAAATTGATCCAGGGAATAACTATTGGTCATTGTTTTAGGCACTTAGTGCTGCTGTAACACAAATACCAAAAGTGGGTGACTTTGAAAAACAAAAATGTTAAAGATCCAAATCAAACTCTCAGCCTTGTCAATTCATCTGTGAGCTTCTTAATTTCTAATGTCTTCCCATAAGCCTTTGTGTTCCTTAGCATCTGTCTTCCCTCTGTGTGAGTGTGTGTCTGTGTCTAGCCTGGTCTTTTCATAACTCAGAAGTGTTAAAGTAGTAAGACTCACCCTATTCTGACATGACCTCATTAACATAACAAAAAATCCTATTTTCAAACAAGATCACACCCACAAATAGGGAGACCAGGACATCAACACCCATTTTGAGAGGGCGTAATTTGATTCATAATAGCCACTTATGCACAAATTACTTTGGTATGAAGTAACTCACCAGACAGCATTTCACTGAAGGCACTTGTCTTAGACTGGGTGTTCTAGAGAAGCAAAACCAGTGAAATATATATATATATACAGAGAAGTTTATTTTCAAGGAAATGGCTTAAGGTTGCAGAATCCCAGGTCCCCATTGGATGAGAAACAAAGAGAGCCTTTCTCATGTGTCCATTATATTGGGAGCAGGACACACCCCAAGGCAGCATCCCTCAATTGATTGGCTGCTCATAGCCACTCATCATAGAGTTAACTATGCTGTATTAGGTTTCATCCCCATGGGAATAAGCACATCTCAACTGCTAAACCACTGGAAATCCTGGCCTAATCAAGTTCACACAACACCCTAGCTATTATAGCACTCTGCATTAGAACTCGGAGGGTAGACAAGTTGGAGAAGAATACGAAAAATACCATGGACTTCTAGAAGAACAGACAAATCTCTGTTGGAAGAAATACAACTAGAATGCTCCTTGGAAGTCAGAATGCTGAGACTTCAGTTTATTGAAAGATTTCAATTTCAATTATTTTTGGTATAGTGACTCTGTATTTGTTCCATCTTCTTTTGATGCTTCCTGCATCATTGATTTTACCCATAGAATCCTTCAGTATTTCAACTCAATTGAATTTTTTCTACAGTTCTTTTCAGCTTGAGAAATACTGAGCGTGTTCTTCCTTTTGGTTTTCTGAATCCAGGTTTTTACATATTTTGTTATAATACTTTACTTTGTCTTCTTGTTCTTCCCTTTGAAATTTTCTGTTTAGTTCTTGTACCTAAACATTTCCTCCAGTTGCTTTAGCATCTCTAAGTTCATTGATGCGTTTCAGAGTCTTCTGTGACACCTACTTTGATCTTTTCTTTCTACTGTCTTTTAAATGACCTTTTCCTTTCTTTATGAATGATGTTCTTGATGTTACCTAACAACTCTTCTGATCTTCAGTTATTAGTGTCTAATGCATCATATCTGTTTTTGATATGGTCTCTAAATTCAGGTGGGATACATATTTTGTTTTTTTTTTGTGGCCTTGTTTTTGTTGTCTTCAGCATCAACCTGAACTTTTGCATAGAAGCAATTCATACATAATCTCTTCCACAGTCAACCTCTGGCCTCATTTTGCCTAGTGATATTGAATTTCTCAGATGTAGTTGATTTGATTCCTGTGTGTTCCATCTGGCAAGGTCCAAGTGTATACTCCATTTATGTTGTTGAAAAAAAGGTATTTGCAATGAATCAGTCATTGGTCTTAAAAAATTCTATCATTCCATTTCCAACATCATTCCTACCACCAAGGCTATATTTTTATATTTTCCAACCACCCATCCTTCCTCTTTGTTTCCAACTTTAGCATGCCAATCACCAGTAATTATTAATTTATCTTGATTGCATATGTGATCAATTTCAGACTGAAGAAGTTGGTAGAATTCTTCAATTTCTTCATAATGACTTTAAAGCTTGGTGTGTAAATTTGAATCATGGTCATATTGATTAGTCTTCCTTGTTATTGTTCTGTGCCGTCGAGTTGGTTCTGATTTATAGCAATTCAAAAGTTTTTTGAAAGCAACTGCCTGGTTTGAACTCCTGACATTTCAGTTACCAGTCCAGGGATTATCCTAAAGCACCACATTGGCTTTGAACCCAGATATCTGGCTCTATATTGTATTTCCTTTCATTGGCAAGGAGGGGAACAGACCTCTAGATAGTTGATCTAGATAGATATCCTTGTTTCAGATCAGGTACCATTCAGCTGTGTGAGCTTGTTGTTGTTAAGTGCCATTGAGTCAATTCTGACCCATAGCAACCCTGTATAGGGTTTCCAAGGAGCAGCTGGTGAGCTTGAACTGCCGACCTTGCAGTTCAAAGGACTCCTGTGTGAGCTTTGTTGTTCAGTGCCATCGAGTCAGTTCTGACCCATAGCGACCCTGTATAGGGTTTCTGAGGAGCGACTGATAAGCTTGAACCACCGACCTTGCAGTTCAAATGACTTTGCAGTCTGGCTCATTAACCTACAGCTCCACACCAGGACTCCCTGTGTGCGCGTGGCCAGACCTTAAAGCTTCATTTGCCAGTCTTTAGAATGGATGTTGCACAAACTATCAAGCTACAAAAAGACATAGAGGGACCTTAAATGTATATTGTTAAGTGAAATAATAGAGTTTGGAAAAGCCATACACTATATAATTTCAAAGGAGCTCTGGTAGCATAGTGGTTATGTTATAGGGCTGCTAACCTCAAGGTCAGCAGTTCGAAACTACCAGCTGTTCCGTGGGAGAAAGATGAGGCTTTCTGCTCCTGTAAAGATTTACAGCCTCAGAAACCCCTGTACAGGGTTGCTATGCGTCGGAACCAACTCCACAACACATAACAACAACAAATATAATTTCAACGATATGGCATTGTGGGAAAGGCAACATCTGTTGCTGTTGTGAAGTATCATTGAGTCTGTTCAGACTGATGGTGCTCTGAATAGGGTTTCTGTCGCTGTTAACCTTTGCAGGAGCAGAAAGTGTCATCTTTCTCCCATGGGTTCAAATTGCCAATCTTATAGTTAGTTAGTCCAATACTTATCCTACAGAGCCACAGAGATCCCCAAGACAAACTCCAAAGACAGAAAGATGATGATTTGTGCCAGAGATTCAGGAAGAGGACCAGGGAGGTCTAGAACATGTTTAAGGCAGTGAAACTGTTCTGGAAGATAATGTAATGGTGAATAAATGACATGATGTATTTGTTAAAACCCACAGGACTGTATGACACAAAGAGTGAAACCTAATGTAAACTATGGACTTCAGTTAAAAACAATGTATCAATATTGTTCACTGAACAAACACTGGACTGAGAACCACAAGGTTGGTGGTTCAAGCTCACCAGTCACTCCGCAAGAAAAAGATGAGACTTTCTACTGCTGCAAAGATTTAAAAAGCCTTGAAAATCCTATACCGCGTCAAATGATATGGAACCAACTCAGTGGCACTTAACAGCAACAACAATTGGTTTGTCTATAGTAGCAGATGTTACAATTCATACGAATTCAAGTTGCTAATCACAAAAGAAACCGTGTGACAGAGAGGAGGGGATGGCTGAGGGGCTTCAAAAAGTTCATTAAAAATTTCTGCTATCTTTTCCTTACATTTTCCACTAAGTCTCTGAAGCTCACTCACATATGGGAACTCTGTACTTTTCTGTATAATTTTTCTATAAACCTAAAATAAGGAACATGGGCACAATGGAACAGAAGTTAGTGGGGATTCGTCCAAATACTACAAATCCCAATCAATGTATTGAATAACTCACTTTCAAAAGACAAAGGTTGCAGTGCCTGTTCTGAGGGCACTCTGGGTCAAAATCAGCAACTAAAGATTTCAGAAGTACTTTGAGTGGCTCCACAGTCCAACTCGGCCCTGTGGCTAGGCATAAAACTAGTACAACCCAGCTGTCATTAAGTCAACTCCAACTCATGGTGAGTCCCTGTGTGTCAGGGTAGAACTCTGTTCCACAGGGTTCTCAGTGGTAGTAGTGGAGAAGCAGATTGCCAGACACTTTGTTTTCCAAGCCTCCTCCAAATGGACTTGAATCTCCATCCTTTTGGTTAGAAGTGATTGTGTAAAACGTTTGCACCACCCAGGGACTCCTTAGACACACCAAGAAGTGAAACGTGAAAACTTCTTCTGTGGCTTGAAAGAACGTTCCCATAGGTTCCAGGGGATACCAGAAGCTACTCTTCTAGAGCTGGAAAAGTGATTTTGTTGTGGAGCCTCCAAGTCACACTCTGTGCCTCCCAGGGTAGGAAGGATGTTGATTTGATGAATTTCCAAGTACCTTGGTGGTGGTGGTTATGTGCCGTGGTATTGATTCCGACTCTTAGCAACCTGCCTGGGGTTTCTGAAGCTGTAAATCTTTCTGGGAACAGAAAGCCTCATCTTTCTACTGCAGAACTACTGGTAGTTTCATGAGATTAGCAACCTGATTCATAACCATTAGTCTAAATGTATGGTCACCTATCAGAATGATCTCTAGTAGCCTGGTGTGGACATGAGAACATTCATTTTCTAATACATTTTTATCTACTTTCAGGGTATATGATCCTTGTCACAGTAGAATAGTGTGTTACAAAGCACTTTGACCTAAATTCCCTTTTCCTTGCTCCTCACAATAATTCTGCAAGAGAGACAAAGCAGGCAAGAAAACTGAGATTCAAATTGCCAGAATACTAGTAGCTGACATGTTGTTTCTTCTAAAATTCTGATGGCTCAAGATCAAATGATCTCAGTGCAAGGAAAAAGTGAGAACATTTTAAAATGGAACATGGGGCATTGTAATGAGCTGAGATTTTAAAAGGATTAAATACGCTTTAAAAATGTAAAAAGTCATTCAGTCTCTCAATAAACACTGACTGCATGCTTGCTATGTGCCAGTCACAATGTGGGTCTCAAGAAAATCATGTGACTTGTAAACTCTAGTCCCAGGTTCTTCTTACTCATTTCAGTGGGTCCAAATCTGCCAGAATTAAAAAACTTGCAGTTGAAGATCCAGGTAAAATTTCAAGCTGTGCATTCTGAATTCTAGCCTCCAGATGATGTCGCTGGGTGGTGTTTGGGATTTTCTTCCAATGTATTTAACCTTTAATGTGTTAGATGTCCTTTCCCAGTGCCTCCCAGCCCAACTGTGTCAGCACCAAACAAAATCGACCATTTTTAATTTGTTTTTGAAATGGGTGAATGTCAGGTGACCAGTGCTCCCAGGTTCCCTGCCCAGCACACACTGTGGTCTCAGCAAAGTCTACCCCCGGCTGAGGAGACTAGAGAAAGGTCCAGTGGAGCCACAGATCAGCTGTCAGACTGTGTGCCTTTGGGCTTCAGGTATATTTCAGACTTAACTGAGCTCTTTTATGATTAAAAAGGCTACTGGAAAAATTCTAGTCAACTCATAAAGCAAGGATGGGAACAGTCATCATCCCATTTTATCTGCAAATTCAGCCTGGCTTCCTCTTCTGGATCATTAGGACTCTTCAAGACCTCTGCCTATTTGTTCTTCTCCATTGTGAATGTCTTAGGTAAACAAATCCTCCTCAGGAATGCATCGATATATAATCAGGAAATGATAATAACAAAAGCAGTATGGATAGCTTTTTTGTTTTTGTCCTTGCTTCCAGCTCATAATGACCCTGGATAGGATTTCCCAGGAAATCTGTGTAGGGTTTCCAGTGGATGTGAATGACTAATGTTTTGGTTAGCAGTCAGGTTCTTATCCTATGGCACCACACCAGAACATTAATTACGTATCTGTGATAGCCTAGGTGCTGCATAGGAACCTTGGTTGTGAAGTAGATCAAGCACTCAACTGCTAACCAATCACTGAATCTACCACCCACTTCAAAGGAGTAAGATATGGCCACCTGCTTATGGTTTACAGCCCTGAAAACCCTACAGAGCAGTTCTACTCTGTGCTAGACAGTGGCTAGGACTCAGAATCAACCCAAGTGCAGTGGGTTTGGGTTTTTTGTTTGGGTGCTGCTTGTTCAGTGGTAGAATTTTCACCTTCCATGTGGGAGACCTAGGTTCAGTTCCCAGTGATTGCATCTCATGCATAACCATCACCCGACTGTCAGTGAATCTTGTGGGTTGCTATGATGCTTAACAGGTTTCAATGGAACATCCAGACTAAGACAGACCAGGAAGAAAGTCCTTGGTGATCTCCTTCTGAAAATCAGCCAATGAAGCCCTGTAGACTACAACACTCATTCCACAGATGATCCTGGGGAAGGTGCAGGGCAGGGCAGCATTTCATTGTACCTGGGGTCGCCATGAGTTAGGGACTGGTTTGATGATAGCTAGCAACAGCAACATATTTTAACTGATTTCATCTACAGAACATCCTGTGACAAAGGAATTATGATTTTCTCCCTCTTTCAGTTAAGAAACAAAACAAAGAAGCTTAAGTAATTTGTCCAACTTTACATGGCTAGAAACTAGGTCTTACTCCATTCTACTAGGTCTTACTCCATTCTTCCTTTTTTTTTTTTTTTTTTTGTAGCAGTTTAGCAGTTCTTTCCTTTGTACAATTTCATCTGTAGTTTTATTTTCCTACCCCCTCTTATCTGTTTCTACCTTTGTTCAGTCTCTGCAAGTCCAAGAAGTACTGGAGTACTTTAAAAAATTTTTTGGTCATTTTTCAGATTTCAAGTGGGAGCAGGGGTCTGTGTTTTGTCTGCTAAAAACCCTATTGTAATTTTTAACCTGAGATGAATGAAGTTGACACTAAGAGATGAATTTGCCCATAGGGTAATATCCAGAACTCCCCCACCTAATGTTTAATAACCATTACATACCTCTGGTGTGTTATCTACTGACAAGGCTGGTGCAATCTCCAAAACCCTATACATGGTCACTGTGAGTCGGAGTCGACACCTCAGCGCTTAACAACAACAGAATGGAGTAGAGTTGGATTGTGAACCAAAACAGTATGGTTCCAGGGTTTGTGTTCTGACTACCTTTCCTTCCATGTAGTACGAAGGAACTACTTCAAGTCTACAGCATTTCCACTCTGCAATCCCAGTTAAGACAAGTCTGAGGAAGCAAGAATGGTCATGTCCTGCCTTCTCTGTGTAATTTCCCCCCACCCCTCCACACACCACACCACTCAGCTCAGTCTCCGTCAGCCTCTTCAGCCTAGTCCAAGCTGGCTCTGGAGATAAGGTGCAATCTCACACATCTGCTCAGAAGACTCACCCATCAAAGACAGAGGGAGAAGATCCCTCTTGACCCTGAGAGTTTGTAAATCTGCCATGTGCTCTGTGGAATCTAATGCTTTGCCCTCATTAAAATTCTATTGTCAATGAGTAGGTCAGGGTAGTCTTTTGTAGATTGGAGGGACTTAGCTGGGCCCTTGAACTTTCCCCTCTAAAGCAAGCTAGTTACGTCTAATTTGTCATCCCTGGGCTAATCATCCACTATTTTTTAAAGGTAATTAGGAAGCCCCTTGCCATCAAGTCAACTCTGCCTCAAGGCATCCCCTGTGTTCCACAGGGCTTCATCAGGTCTTTCTTGGTGGACCTCAAACCTCCAAATGTTTTATTTAACAGCCAAGCTTGTTAACCATTTGAACTATCAAGGAATAAATGTAATTATATTGTTAAATGCTGTCAAGTCGGTTCCAACTCATGTCTACCCTGCATAGGACTTCCTAGGAGCAGTTGATGGATTTGAACTGCCATCTTAAGGATCAAACCAACATTATAGTCCAGTGCTTATCCTTCAGTTCCACATCAGGTCTCCATTTAATGCTATGTGCCACCATGCCTAAGGACTTGACATGTGATATCAAAAATATTCCTTAAAACAACCCTATGTAGTTAAACAATTTACCCAAGAACGCATAGCTACATTCAGAAGAAAGATTAGAATCTTGGCTTTTCTGACTCCCCACCACTTGCTCTGTAGTACTCACCATTTTACTATAGCAGATGTCTGACTAGGAGGAATTCATTCAAGACCCCAGCATCCAGGACCTCCTGAGGCCGCTGGGTTCTTGTCAGTAGGTAACTTGCTCACAATGGCTGTGTCTTTGATCACTGCTATAATACTCCAAACCCATAACCAAACTTACAGCCATCACGATGATTTCTATTAATAGCAACCCTATATGGTGTTTCTGCCACCATTGATCTGTCAGTTTATTGTACTGTGGTGGCTTGTGTGTTGTGATGCTGGGAGTTATGCCATCAGTATTTTAAATACCAGCAGGGTCACCCATGGTGAACAGGTTTCAACAGAGTTTTCAGAATAAAGGTGACTAGGAAGACAGAGAGGAGGACTACTTGTAAAGGTTTAGTCACTACAAACTGTATGAATAGCAGCAGAGCATTGTCAGATATAGTGCCAGAAGATGACAACTTTATGAATAGTACTAGAATGTTGTCAGATGTAGTATGTGAAAATGAGCCCCTGAAATTGGAAGGCACTCAAAATATGACTGGGGAAGAGCTGCCTCCTCAAAGTAGAGATGACCATGATGATGCTAATAGAGTAAAACTTTCGGGACCTTCATTTGCTGATGGAGCACAAGTCAAAATTTGGAGAAACAGCTGCAAACACCCATTACTAAATGGAACATGGAATGTATGAAATGTGAAGCTAAGAAAATTGGAAGTTGTCAAGAATGAAAAGGAACGCATAAACATTGGAATTGTAGCCACTAGTGAGCTGAAATAGACTGGTATTGGCCATTTTGAATCTGATAGTCATGTTGTTTACTGTTTATGCCAGGAACAACATATACAAAAAGAATGGCATCGTATTCATCATCAAAAAGAACATTTCAAGATCGTCTTAAAGTACATATGATAGGGTATGATAGGATAATATCCATACGCTTACAAGAGAGACATTCATTCAAAGTCCCTCTGGTAGTTTCGAACTGCTGACCTTGAGAATCACAGCCTGACTTGCAAACCTCTGGACAGGGAATAAGGAAGACTGTAGAAGAATTGATGCTTTTGAGTTATGGTGTTGGAGGAGAATATTGAAAGTGCCATGGACTACCAAAAGAACAAACAGATCTGTGTTGGAAGAAGTGCAGCCAGAGTGCTCCTTGGAGGCCAGGATGGCCAGACTTCGTCTCTCATACTTCAGACATAAGGATATCATGTTTTGTACGGTAGAGGGTCAGAGAAAAAGAGAAAGACCCCCAGCGAGATGGATTAGCCAAGTGGCAGCATCGATAGACTCAAGCGTGGCAACAGTAGTGAGGTTGGCCCAGGATCAGGTAGAGTTTTGTTCTGCTGTGCATAAGGTCACTATGAGTCGGTACCAACTCGATGGCACCTAACAACAACAACAACAACAACACGAGAGAGACAAGCTAATATCACTATTATTCAAATTTATCCCCCAACTACTAAAGTCAGAGTTGATTAAATTGAAGAATTCTACCTACTTCTTCGATGAGAAATTGATTAAATATACAATCAACATGTCTTGATAATTACTAGCAATTGTAATGTGAAGTTTGGAAACAAAGAGGAAGGATCAGTCGTTAAAAATATGGCCTTGGTGATAGAAATGATACTGGAGATGTCATCATAGAATTTTTGCAAGAACAGTGACTTATTCATTGCAAATACCATTTTTTAAACAACATAAAAGGCAACTGTATACATGGACTCCCCCACAAGATGGAATACACAGGAATCAAATTGACTACATCTGTGGGAAGATACAAGGGAAGAGATACAGTACCAACAGCCAAAACTAGGCCAGGGGCTGACTGCGAAACAGACCATCAATTGCTCCTATGCAAGTTCAAGCTAAAGCTGAAAAAAATTAAAACAAATCAAAGAGAGCCAAAATATGACTTTGAATATATCCCAACTGAACATAAAGACCATCTTAAGAACAGATTTGATTCATTCGACAGTAATAACCAATGACCAGAAGAGCTGTGGAATGAAATCAAGAACATGTTATAGGAAGAAAGCAAACGGCCATTTAAAAAACAGGAAAGAAAAGACCAAAATGAATGTCAGAAGAAACTCTGAAATTTGTTCTCCACCATAGAGATGCTAAAGCAAATGGAAGAAATGAGGAAATACGAAAATTTCAAAGATCTGCTAAAGAAGACAGAGTCAAGTATCATAATGAAATATGCAAAGACCTGGAGTTAGAAAACCAAAAGTGAAGAACAAACTCAGCATTTCTAAAGCTGAAAAAAAAATCAAGTTTCAACTTGCAATCTTGAAGAATTCAATAGGCAAAATAGTGATGTAAAAAGCATGAAAAGAAGATGGAAGTTATACACAGAGTCACTACACTGAAAAGAATGGTCAGTGTTTGACCATTTCAAGAGGTAGCATATGATCAAGAACCTGTGGTACTGAAGGAAGAAGTGCAATTTGCACCAAAGACATTAACAGAAAAAAAGGGCTCCTGGGACTGACAGAACACAAATTGAAATATTTCAAGAAACTGATGCAGCACTGGAGGTTCTTACTCATTTATACCAAGAAATTTAGAAGACAGCTTCCTGTCCATCCAATATTTTCTCTTTTTCCTCTGCTAACATGAGTTCTAATCTTTCTTCATAATCCATCTTTTTTAGAAAGATGGTTTTACCCTTTTGGCAAGTGGAGTTTTTCTCTCTTACAAATTACAGCATCACAATTTTTTGCTAGTATTGCTCTTTAGGGAGTTGTGGTGTGGGCACTGTAGGATAAGCACTGGACTGAAACGTTAGTTTGAACCAAAAGGCTGGTGGTTCAAGCTCACCAGCTGCTCCTCAGAAATACAGGGTTGCTGTGAGTCAGAACCAACTCAATGTCACTTAACAAAAACAAATGGAGAAAAGACTGAAGTTACCAAAGATTTCATTTTGCTTGAATCCAAAACAAACATTTAATGTATGCATCAGCCAAGAAATTAAATGACATATTGCATTAGTCAGATCTGCTGCACAAGATCTCTTTAAAGTGCTCAAGAGCAAAAATATCAGTTAGAGGGCTAAGGTATGCCTAACTGAAGCCATGGTATTTTCAATTGCCTCAAACACATGTGACAGTTGAACAATGAATAATAAAGACCATGGAAGAACTGATGCATTTGAGTTATAGTGTTGAGAAAGAAGAATACTGAAAGTACTTGGACTTCCAGAAGAACAAACAAAATTGTGTGGTAACAAGTACAATAAGCATGTTCCTTAGAAGGAGGTTCCTGCGGAGCCTCTGCAATAAATAAGACTATAGGTAGAAGCCTGAACCACATCCAGATCTCCAGAGATGGGAAATTTCCACTTAAAAGGATGAGCAGACCAGCCTGGAGTGGCTAGAAGAACAGAAGATACTTCATGAAAGAAAGACCTACAGGAAAAATACAAAACAATAGAGGCAGACGGACTGTTACCACAAGAACAAACAAGTTGCTTGCCCAGGAAACATCAAGGCAAGTGGTCAGGTCCCCTCAGTGCAAACCCCCTTCCAAGAATAAGACTCAATGGGAATACACGCTCTGATTGGTGACCACGCTCGTCACTGATAAGGGGAAGTGAGGAAAAACAGCAATGACGTGGTGAGCTAAGCCCTACAATACGGAGAGTGAAACGTGCAGCTGATAAAAAGAGAGGGCATATACACAAGAACACCCACACTTGCAGATAATACCCACTTGACCTGACTTCAATGACTGGATGATCACAGCTCAACCAGAAGAAGAAAGAAGAGGGAAAAAAAGAGTAATCTGATACAATTTGATGAACTTGACCTACACCTATGGATGCAGTAACTCAAAAGAGGGAACAAATCCTTACAGCAAGAATCATTCCCACCCCCTCCACACACAGAGTAGACAGGGATGGGCAACTTGGACATTGTTGTTGTTGTTGGTATGTGCCATCGAGTCGGTTCCGACCCATAGCGACCCTGTACAGGGTTTCCGAGGGTGTAAATCTTTACGGGAGTAGAAAGCCTCGTCTTTCTCCCGCAGAGCAGCTGGTAGTTTCGAACCGCTGACCTTAAGGTTCGCAGCCCGACATTGGCTACCCAAAATGGGGGAGAGGGGCCTACAAAGGCAAGAAGTGACTGGCTTACAAGCTTTCAAGAGGGAACCTAGAGCCAGGGGGCCTGGAGGAAGGCAGAATCTCCAGTTAGTATCCAATCTGTCTAGGCGGAGCTGATGAAATGAAATACAGATGGGTCTCTTGTGATACAATAGTGAATAATTGTTATCAGGACTGATTGTGAGGGTTGGAAATGTAAAGGTAGACGTTTTATAGCAAGGAGGGGAGTGATTAACTTTCCAGTCTAGGAGTGGAGGTCCTTAGGACCATCAACGGAGAAGAGCTGAGAGTAGGACCCTACCCAGAGAAGCAGTGATGCCTGAGATGGAGGCAGAGACGATGACGTGGAGCAGTGGAGCAGCTGGGGACTTTAGATCCAGAGAGGGAGAGGGACTGTGTGCTGAAGACTGTGGTGAGGGGGAGGTAGTGTAGGGGACAGGCTTGCAGTATATACCCTTTGGTTGGTTGATGATGAATGGAGGGGATTGGAACCATGGCAATGAAACATTATACGATAGAATGTATGTAAAACTAATGTTCTCCCATGTAAACTATCATATAATTCACAATAAAGCATTTAAAAAAAAAAAAAGAATGTTCCTTAGAGGCCATGATGGTGAGACTTGGTCTCTCTTACTTTGGACATGTTATCAGGAGGAACCAGTCCCTGGAAAAGGACATCATGCTTGGTAAAGTGCAGAGTCAGCAAAGAAGAGAAAACACTCCAACGAGATGGATTAATACAGTGGCAGCAGCTATAGTCTCATGCATAACAATGTGATAATGGCACAGGAGCAGGTGAAGTTTCATTCTGTTGTTCATAGGGTTGTTATGAGTTGAAACCAACTGGATGGCACCTAACAACAATCACAACATTGGGTTTCTCTGTAAATCTTTACAGAAGCTGACTGCCTCATTCTTCTCCTGTGTAGCAGCTGGTGGATTTGAATCATCAACCTTGTGTTTAGCAGTCCAATGCCTAACCCACAGTGTAACCAGGGCTCCTGCTACAATAATCAGCCCTGGTTTCATCGTGAGGTAATTCTGACTCCCTCATGGGCTTGAAGGCCTCACACAGCTTTTCAACTCAGCTTATATAGCCTCATGAATCATGGGGGCCTTTTTTGACCTAGCAATGCGGAACTGAGCAATGAAAGTGGGCATTCACAAGCCTACAACAGAGAGAGTGAAGGGGTGTGGGGTGTTGGGCCAGCTCTTGGAAATGTGACTTTTG
This sequence comes from Chrysochloris asiatica, assembly GCF_000296735.1. NCBI lineage: Eukaryota > Metazoa > Chordata > Mammalia > Afrosoricida > Chrysochloridae > Chrysochloris > Chrysochloris asiatica. The sequence continues at coordinate 5,095,566 of NW_006408684.1, read as the reverse complement.
AACAAACTATGGAAAGGCCGTACTGTCTTATATCTGGACAGCTTTCTGTTGGCAGTGACAAAGGATAGGACAAAAGTCCTTCAAACAGTGTATGTCCCATAGTAAGGGAAGACTGTGAAGACAGTCTAATCATTGTATCTTATTCTTCCAACCCTGCTTTGAAATTTGAAATTACTGTTTCAGAATTCTTTGCCCTTTCTCATCCTCTTCCCCATGACCCCAAAGCCACTCTGGGAATATTTGACTTTTTCCCCCTTTAGAAAACCTTATCTACAAACAGAGCCTGCAGCGTGTTCACAGATGTGACTCTGAATTATTTAAAAGCTGTTTCCTTAAGAATGTAATTATGGTTGGGACCAAAGTATACTCATTTGGTGCCTGGGTATTCAAGCAACTTAGGTCTTGGAATAGAAAACCAACAAAATCACAGTTAATACATTGCTGGTTATAACTTAAGTATGAAAAGGAATGTAACTTAGATATGTGGACACCAATTCAATGTGTAAAAGAATTGTAATTACTATGTGACTCACAATACATACCCTGAAATCTTTAAGAGAAAATGCATGGTTGTTGGAGTTAAAAGTATATGTCTTTTCATTGACAATACCCCATAGTGTCTTGAAAGCATATTCATGAACCTCTAAATTACTAGGTTTCCCAGTTACCACTTTTTTTAATCAACATTCAAAGATAGGTTTCTCTCCCTCCTACTCTTTTCAGCTGGGTTTTTATAAAAGAGGGAAAACCAACTGCCACTGTCAAATAGCATCGAAGTAATTCTTGTATGAAATAATTTTACACAGAGCCTGTTTCCTGCCTCTGTTCTTTTGCTCACATTGTTTTCAGTCTGCAGTACCATCCCTGCCCCTCTCTCCCATATTCTCCCTGAGTAATCACCTTCTGAACTGTGAAGGGAGTCCTTGGGAGGGTGCAGAAAATTAATGTACACAGCTGCTAACTGAAGGGTTGAAAGTTCAAGCCCACCCAAAGGCACTTCAAAAGAAAGGCCTGCTGATCTACTTAAAAAAAAAAAAAAAACAACCATTGAAAACCTATGGAACTTAATTCTACTCTGATACACATAGCATCATCATGGGTTGGAGACTCGATGGCAACTGGGTAGACTGTCAAAACTTGCCTCATGTCACCTTTGTATGAAGCATATGGTATATGGGTATGAGGGGAGATCAGGCATTAGAGAAGCCAGAAGATTTAGTCAAGGGTAAAATCATAAAGGCTATCTCAGGTGCCATGCAAATGATCCTGTCCCTTATCCTAGACGATGAGGGGTAACAGCATCCAATTTCAATTTTTTGGTTACTATGTGGAGAACAGATTAGACATCCTGGTACAGGGCTATAGGATAAGCACTAGACCACAAGGTTGGTGGATCAAACTCACCAGCTGCTCCTTGGAAACCCTTTACAGGGTCATTATGTTTGTGAACCAACTCGATGGCACTTAATAACCACAATAACCCTGCAAGCAGGGAGACCTGCTGGAGGCTATGGTAGTGATCCAGACAGAGAAGAGGAGGTTCCAGGCCTACAGTCCTCATGACCTAGGTCTTCTCCACTCTAAACAGAAAAGGGTGGCATCTGTCATTGGTCTCAGTGGGTACAGCAGCAATAAAACAGACTGAAGGGTGTTTCTTGTCACCTCCACCTAGCTTCCTCCATTCTTTGACTCAACAGGATTACCTGTTACCCTTAGAAGCAACAGCCAGGCCAGGGGACTGTGTCATCTTGGACTAAGGTTGTCTGGTAAACACACAATTCATTTCCAAACACCACAAGGTTGGTGAATCAAACTCACCAGCCGCTCCTTGGAAACCCTTTATAGAGTCATGAATGTGAACTGACTCGATGGCACATAATAACCACAATAACAATGATAAAAGCCAACTGTCATTTCAAACACCCAAGCCTTTGTGTTTTAATCAAAATGCATCATGGAAGTTTATATGTAAAACTTAGCATTTTCAAATGCTTTGGGAAACAATCTAGTGGCCACAACAAGAAAATCTCATTATCAAGTAGCATTTGTGTGAGGAGCCATTGCCAAGAGATGCTCCATACAAAGTCAAACTAGATTGTTGTCATTGTTGCTGTTGATGATAGATGTCATCGAGTTGATTCTGACACATACCAACTTTATGTATAACAACAACAACAAAAAAAATCCCATAGCTTGGGTTAGGCACACCTTAGTACTCTAACTGATGTCTTGGTTCTTAAACACTTTAAGGAGGTCTTGTGCAGCACATTTGCCTAATGTGGTAGGTACATCATTTGATTTCTTGACTGCTGCTTCCATGAGGGCTGATTGTGGATCCAAGCAAAATGAAGTCTTTGACAACCTCAATATTTCTCCATTTATCATTTTGGTAGGCTACAAACTTAAAATTCAGTTAGCTCACCCTTGAGTTTTGTTTAGTTCAAAGAATGAGGGACACAGAGAGAAGACCCCTTGCTCATCCCAGGGCCCTCACTCAGTACTCAGTGCAGTAGTCCGATCAGGTTTTGTTTGGAATCACCCCATGTGTGGCTCCAAATGGGGTACAAACACAACATGGCCATTTAGGGTACAAACACAACATGGAAAGGTTTTAAAAAAAAAAAAAAGTATCAATTGCCTGACATATCAAAAAAGGGACTAATCTATAAAATTATAGAAAACTACAATTCCTCTACAAGAAAAAGACAAACAACCAACTGAAATAGTGGGCAGAGTACATGAATAAACATTGCACCAAAGATGATATTCAGGTGACCAACAAACATATGAAGAAATGTTCGTGATCTTTAGCCATTAAAGGCATTCAGATCAAAACAACAATGAGATAGCATCTCACCCCAGCATTCATAGCAAAGTTCAAAGAAACATTAAACAAAAATTTCTGGTGAGAGTGTGGAGACATTGGGACCCATCTATATTTCTGGTGGGACTGTAAAACATTGCAACTACTGTGGAAAACTGTATGATGCTTCCTCAAATAATTGTAAATAGCAATACTATATGACCCAGCCATCCCTCTGCTTGGTTTATATTCACAAGAAATAAGAGCCAGGAATAGATATAAGCACACCATGTTCATTGCAGCACTATTCACAATAGGAAAAAGATGGAGACAGCTTAAATGCAAATCAGTGGAAGAATAGATAAACAAACTTTGGTACATGAGCAACACTGATGAAGAACAATCAATCTGTGAAACCCCTTATAACATGGATGAACCTAGAAGACATTATGCTGAGTGAAATTAGCCAATCACAATAGGACAAATATTGCTTGAAACCACTGTAGTGAAAACCCAAGAAAAAGTATTCATGCTGAAAGAAACATTCTTAGATGGTTACCAGGAATGAGAGGGAAGGGAGAATAATTCACTGACTAGATGGTAGGTACATGTTAAGTTGGGTGACAGGAAGGGCAATATACAAGAAGAGGGAGGTTGGCAGAAGAATGATGAAGACAGGTGAAGATCCAGGGAGGACTGAACAGGTATGGGAGGGAGAGTGGTAGTATACCCACAAATATATAAGAGTTTGATGGAGGATATTTGTTCATGAGTGTGGCACTATAGGATCAGTCCTGAAATGCAAACCACAAGGTTAGCAGTTCAAACTGACCAGCAGCTCCTTGGAAGCCCAAAGTCACTATGAGTCAGAACCAGCTGGACGGCATTGAACAACAACATTTTACCTATGCTGCAAACAAACCTATGAATGTTGGACTATGGTTCTTGGTGACCCTTCAGATCTGCAACTGAACTGACCCTTGTGGCCCAATTTTAAGCCAAGTGGTAGATAAAGAATAGCAACATTAGGAAGGTATGCGCACCATGAAATGGTCAACCATTCAAGATCAAAACGGCAACACTTAGCTAAGGACAAAGTTGAGAAAGGATGGGAAGGAGGCTGGAATGGAACTAAGAACCACAGGGAGGAAGTGGGATCATTGTTATTGCATGAAGGGGACTGCAATCATTGAGATGAAACAAAGTATATGGTTCGTTCAATGTAAAATTGATGATCTCCGAAAACCTTCACTCAATTCATGATAAAACATTTCAAAAAAAAATCTTGGCATTTAATTCACAGTGACCACACGTGTGTCAAAGTAGGACTGTATTCCATAGGCTTTCCAATTGCTAATTTTTCAGAAGTAGATAACCAGGCCTTTCCCCCAAAGGGCTTCTGGGTGAACTCAAACCTCCAAACTTTCAGTTAGCAGCCCAGTATTTTAACTGTTTGCATGCCATACCAGGACTTAATGGAAAGGCTAAAGGTGGTTGGAAGGCAACTTTACTTTTGTAGAATGCATGTAAGACTGTAAGGCGAGAAGTGGGAAAGAAGACCCTTAAAGCTAATCTTATAAACATGTACTCCAGGAGGGATGGAACATCAATTCCCTTAAGCCCTCAGTGTGCCTATATGCCCTTCTGTAAGTCTTCTGGTACCTTCAGGGGTACACACACTGACAACTTGGGCAGCCTTCCTGGAGGGGTGAAATGTATGGCCTAAAAGATGATGAGGTTTATAGGCAGCTTCAGTATAGACAAAAATAAAGCATACTTGATGGGCACATTGGCCTCTGGCTAACAGATTTTGGAAAGTAAGCAAGGCTCAGAGTTCACTGAACCACCTTCAGAGATACCTAGATTTGCCTCCTTTCTCTTTCCAAAAGACTGCCTTGCTGGCCTCCCTGCAATATGGTGGCTCCCATTGTGTGCTATCATGGGTTATGCACAGTCCTGGGCATAGCATTCACACTGGGGCTTCCTGAATTGGAATTGAGTTAATATGGTGGGATGTCAAAGAATGAAGTTAGGGAAAGGGAGAAATCAAGAAACATGAATTCATTCAATAAACAACTCTTGTCATATTCCTAGCATAATCCTAGTTGCTGTGAGGGATCAAAGACAAGTTGTTTTAAGGAAGACCTGGCCATCTGCTTCGAAAAACTCAGCCAGTGAGAACCCTTTAGATCACAACATTCTTATCCCATTATGCATGGACCAACTGGATGGTAACTAACAACACTGTGACAAACACTGGACTTAAGAAAGAAAGACAAGTCACTTGTATGGGCCATGCCCTCAAATTGCTTAAAGTCTAGCTGGAAAGAAATTAAGATCCAGTTACAGGAACAATTGTGTGACTCTGACTCTAGCAGCGAAAACTTAGCATTTAGAGAAAAGAGATGTCAAATGAGGTTGTTGTTAAGTACCATCAAGTTGGTTCTGACTCAGAGTGGCCCCAATATAGGGTTTTCAAGGTGGTAAGTGTTGACAGGAGCAGAAAGCCTCATCTTTCTTCCACAAAGAGGTGAATTAAATGAGGTGGGTGTTGTTAAGTGCCGTTGAGTTAGTTCTGATCCATAGTGACCCTGTACTGGATTTCTGAGGCTGTAAATCTTTATGGGAGCAGAAAGCCTCATCTTTCTCCTGTAGAGCAGCTGGTAGTTTTGAACTGCTGACCTTAACAGTTCACAGCCCGATTTGTAACCACTACGCTACCAGAGCTCCTTAAATGAGGGGGGCAGGTGGGTCTAAAAAGAACGCTGGAATTGGGCCTGGAGATGGTCCATGAATATTATGATATCTTAGTAGTGGGAGTAGGCAACAAAGGAGGGCCTGGCTGGGTCCATTCCATAGCCACAGGGAAAGGGCATGTAAAGAAGCCATGAAAAACACATCTGGAAAGACCCGGACTGCAAAAGGCACAAGAGAGACCGACGGGAGGTCAGATCTCTGTAGCAGGAGCACTGGCAGGGTTCTGGATGCAGAGCTCTGTGTCTGTGCCCTCAAGCACAGTACTTGCTGGTCCTTCCTGTAGACACATGAAAGGAGGAGCAGGCTGTGTGCTTCCCCTTTAACCCAATTGCTCAGTGTCCATCAAGACCTAGTCACTAATTTCCCAAAATTCAGTAAATAGGTGATTCCACCAACTCCTTTAGCAAACAGGATCCATTGTGAAGCACGTTTCAGAACAGCTCGGCCAAGCTCGCCTGCCCACAGGGGCACCAGCAAGGGAACAGCCATGTGAGCAGGCAGTCGTCTCTGTAGGCACGCTGTGCCCAGATCTGATAATAGCTAATTCCACCCAATATAAGAGGGGCTCACATTTAATTAAGGAGTGGCCATTTGTAGGTTCCACACTGGAGGTCCCTGTGGCCCTGGAGTCAAAAGAAGAGTCCTTGCGGGAATATGCCAATCTTTTCTTATTTCCTCTGCTGCGCTCCTGCCCTCTTTGAATGCAATTATGAGAACAAATAAAATGGCTTAACTCAACTCCCCTGTGTCACAGGCAGCTCTCAGCTGATAAAACCAGTTGTGTGGGCAATCATTAAATGAGAAATCTAATATTTAACTAAATTTAATAGTCTTTAGCTTTGGTGCCTTTTTGTGAAGGGTAGGATTTCAATAGAGAGAAACCAGCTATTCAAATACAACCTACCACATCAGTAAGTGATTAGAACATTGTTCATTCCCACATAGATTCAGAGCTTAGAGATCCACGATTGCTAACAGGGTGTTTCAGTGGCAAGCCTGTGTTCCCATCAGTTTCAGGCAAGCTGAACTTAGTGAATAGCAAAACTATCTTACCAGCTGAGTATAGAATTTCTCCCTCAGAATCAGCATTGGAGATTGCTGTGTAATGCCAGAAACATAAAATTCAACTATATACCTATGGAGATGTTGTTGTTGTTACAAAGTGCTGTCGAGTTGACTCATAGCAACCCTGATAGGGTTTCCAAGGAGCGACTGGTGAGCTTGAACCACCAACCCTGTGGTTCAAACCAACTTTGCATTCCAGCGCATTAACCCACAGCACCATGTGAGGACTCCATATGTCTGGAGATAGTAAAACATTATATTAAACTATGGAAAGATCTGTCCCAATTCTTTTTTCATTTTGATTTTTAATAATTTAACTTGGCCCTACCCCCAGCAAACTTCACCTGCTGTCACCCTCTCAGGACCCTCAAAGTTGCTTCTTCTCTGAAAAACACTGAACCAACATTGTTCTTGTTGCCCAAAATAAAAATTCTACTTTTGCACCTCTTCATTCCATTGATCTTCCTGAGTTACACTTTCTATAGTCTGACACATTCCACATCCTTTACTTGTTATCCAGCAGGGCTTATCATGTTGGCAAATACAGTGTAAAGTTCACAGCTTCTTCTAGGGCTTGTATCTAACAATCATCAGGCCAGCTGCTTCTAGGTGACCCTCTTATATGCACTGGTCTCTAGGATAAGCTTGGGTTTGAGTACTAACGATGAATTTGTCTCATAATTCCAGCATTAACTCAATATTGACGAATGTCACATCGTAGAATAATCAACCATTTGAGAACCAAATGGCAGCATTTACCCAAGGACAAAGTTCAGAAGGGTAGGAAAGAAGGAGGAATGGAAACTTGAAACACAGGGAGTAAGTGAAAATAACTGATGTCACATTGAGGGACTTGCAATCAGTGAGATGAAACAAAATGTGAATGAACTGTCAAATGTCAAACTGATGATCGCTCTGTAGACCCTCATCCAATTCACAATAAAATGATTTTTAAAAAATTGAATTATGTATATATACATTTAGTCCTTCAAGCACTATAAATGTTTCAATTTAGTGAAAGTGTGCTTTGGTTTCCTTTGGGTTTCTCTTATGCGGGGATTAATGGTTGAGAGTGAGGCTTCTTTCTTCAACTCTTGACACTTGGGAGGCTGAATGTTTAAGAGACTTTGGGCTGAAACATCAGAGAGAACTTCCCAACACTTTTTAATTTCTTCTCCATCAGAGACTTTCTTGAGGCAGTGGAAAGCAGGCCATGTGGCCATCTAAAATATAATTACTGGTCTCTCACCACCCAAAGTAAAGATGAATGGAAACAGTCCAAACAACTCATGGGTTACCTGAACCTCAACCTCCACAACCCTCAGACCAGATGAACTAGATGGTGCCCAGCTACTACTACCAACTGCTCTGAAAGAGTTCACAATAGAAGGTCCTGGATAGAGTGGGAAAATATGAAACAAAACTCAAAATCATGAAAAAGACCAAGCTCACTGGTCAGATATGGTGATGGTGGTATGCCGTGGAGTCAATTCCGACTCATAGTGATCCTGCTTAGGATTTCTGAGGCTGTAAATCTTTACAGGAGCAGAAAGCCTCAGCTTTCGCCCATGGAATAACTGGTAGTTTTGACCTGCTGACTTTGAGGTTAGCAGCCCAACTGGTAACCACTACATTACCAGAGCCCCTTCTGGTCAGATACAGACTGGTAGAATTGCACTCTTCAAGCCTGGAACTTAACTCACCTTTGGGGCTCAATTTTCAGCCAACCAATAGACAGGTTTATAAGGTGAACAGTAATACTAGGCAGATGTGTGCTCCTTGGAGCAATCCAACACTGAAGATCAGTAGAGCAGCATTTGCCCAAGAGTAGAGAACAGTAGGGGATGAGAAAGAAGGATGGATAGAAGTGGGAAGCACAGGGAGGAAGTAAGATGTGGTGGAATGTTGTGGGGATTGCAGTCAGGAGCATGAAACAAAATGTATACGAATTGTTGAATGGAAACCTAATTTACTGTGGAAACATTCACCCAAATTACAGTTGTTGTTAGTACTGTCGAGTTGGTTCCAACTGATAGTGACCCTGTATAGGGTTTTCAAAGAGCAGCTGATAGGTTTGAACTGACCAGTGCTTAACCTACAGTGCCACATCAGGACTCCTACAAAATCATAGAAACCTTTATTAAACAAAAATATCAAATTGCTCCTTAACCTATCCTCCATCTAGGTCTATACACTTCTGAAGGCAACAGTGCCATCTCTCTAACCCTTCCATGAGGAATTCCGTGCTCTTCGATTTACACCATGTCAAAATGACAGCTTTAGCACTTCAAGGGATTCAAATCGTGTTCCTTTTCAATGTTCTTTGATGTTAGGGGGAAAAAAGACATCTGAATGGGCAAGATCACGACTGTAGGGTGGATGGGATAAGATTTCCCAATGGGATTCTTGGTAGGGTAGCCCTTGCTACCCTCAAAGAATGAACAGGTGTGGTGTATTGTTACGATGGAAAACAATTTCTCAGTGTAAATTATCTGGCCTTTTCTTTACCAATGCAGTTTTCATTTTTCCCTAAACATTGCTCCATGATGTTCAGGAATGCTTCAAGGAAAATCTATCAAGATTACTCCTTTGGAATCCCAAAACTGTTGTCATAACATTCTTGTACTGATCCTTCTACCTTGAATTTAATTGACCCAGCAGAATCCCTCAGAAACCACTGTTTTGATTGGACCTTGCTCTCTAGATGGTATTGCTAAATCCAAGACTAGACCCTGGTTGTGATTAATTCCATATAATCATCTTCAACCTTGCTTTAAATATTGATGGGAAGAGCAAGTCTTTGAGCTAGCTGATCTTTGTGCAATGTTTTTTTGGGGGGGTTACTTTTTTTTAATAAGGCACCCTAGCCAGAGTAAGGCAAGTGTCTTACAGAGAGAACTTTTCTACAGATGATCACATAGACAGGTTTAAGCGTGTTCTGTTTGGAATAAACCCATGCATGTATGAACTGGTGTTCTAGTAGCAATACTTTTTTAAATACGCTGCTGTATAACCTATACAAACATAGCTCTACTTTCCCTTATATACAAAGGATGCTATTCCCCGCATTCTATGTTGTGCAAGGAGTCCTGGTGTGGCGCTGTGGGTTAATGTACTGGACTGCAAAGTTGGTTGAAACTGCAAGGTCGATGGTTCAAACTCGCTAGTTGCTCCTTGGAAACACTATACAGGGTCTCTATGGGTCAGAATTGATTTGACGGCACTTAACAACAACATAACAATGTTGTGTATGAATATTTTCACAGTGGTGCCCCAACTTCAGATTTTTAAAACTCAACCTGTTTGAAAACTCATCTTACCATTTGTCCCTTCACCTTTTTAACGAAAGCTAAACATTCAAATATAAGTCCAGCAATTATTTTACTGTTTGTTTGTTCACCACAAAGTTTCATTAACTCTGGCCCTTGACAGAAACAAAGTTTGCCACCCTGCCTTTAAATGACCATTCATATCATTAAAGCCATTCAGCTACCTAATGTTGGTAGCTGAATATTGCTTCACAGATGAAATGATGCACTGCCAAAGCCTCCCTACTCTGAGCTACAATTTAGCTTCCAGGTACTTTTGCAGTGCAGCTGTCGAGTGACCATTGTTTTGGGAGGATATTATTATCTAGAGATGGTTCAGCATTCATGGTAAGATTGATTATGCGTTACTTTACTTTTCAAAGCATTCACAATTTATAGCTGTTTCAAAAGAATTTGTCAAGGTAAAAGTACAGTTTTTTGAAGGTTGGATTGGCCTTCATTTAGAACACAAGTTATCTCCACATGTAGGCTTAAAGTGTAAAAGGAAACGAGGAAGTAGGATGGTTTCCATTACATGTTATTGTTGTTGTTAGTGCATTTGTTGTTGTTGTTGTTGTTGTTGTTAAGTGCCATGGAGTTGGTTCTGACTCATAGCGACACTGCATAAGGTTTCTGAGGAGTGACTGGTGAGCTTGAACCACTGACCTTGCAGTACACACTGACCTTGCGGTCCAGTGCATCAACCCACAGCACCACACCAGGACTTCTATTAAGTGCATACTAGATGTAAAAAGAAATGACCATTTCATCAGGAAAATAACAAAGTGCAACAAATATATAACGAGGGCTGGTATATTCTTACAATCTACGAAACTACACCAAGTGCATCTATGTGCCACATACAAGGCTCACCTGAGTTCCTCTGGCAAGTAGGTAGAAGTCAACTTCCACAAATTGTTGAGTGTTGCTCATATGACTTTAATGTCAACTAATATGATCATCTTCTGCTTCCTCCTCTGATGCAGACTCACATTATAGCTCCTCCAGTAGCAGCAGTGCCAACACAGGTAGTTGCTCTAAGGATGAACCACTAAAGAAAAAGAAAAAGAAATAGAATTACTCCATCCATATTGGACTTACGAACTGAAAACATCGACGTGATTCTCAAGAGAGAATTTAGACTATGTTAAGACCAACTGGAGTCCTGTGGCATAGTGAGTTACATGTTGCGTGGTTTACCGCAATGATCAGCAATTCAAATCCACTAACTACTCAACAGGAGAAAGATGAGGTTTTCTACTCCCACAGAGATTTATTTAAAGCCTTGGAAACCCTATACGGGGTCACTATGAGTCGGAACGGACTCTACAGCACACAACCACCACAAGACCATAGGATTCTGGTATGGTGCTGTAGGATAAGCACTGGACTGCTATCTGCAAGATCAGTGGTTCAAACCCACCAGCTGCTCCTCAGAAACCCTATGTAGGGTTTCTATGAGTCAGATCAAAGTTGATGGCATTTAACAACACAACTACAAAGATAGGTGACCTTATGTTCTATTTAAGAAATTTGGATCCATTTTTCTTAGAAAAATGTAATAAAGACAACATCCCAGCTTCTATTATACTTCCCTTTTCTTCCCTGGTTATCATAGACACTCTATTTGGAAAGTCATTTGTCCTTACAGCTATATGATGTTGCTTTTCTAAAACCAGCAGTCTTGAAATGAAACATCTACCAAAGCTTATACATGTAAAATGCAAAGTGCATGGAGAGTGAAAATTGGCTGGGGGTCAGGAGTGGCTAGAGAATAGCTTAATATGGTAGAAAGAATCTTCTATCTGCCCAAGTTCTTCATTTCAGATTAGACCTTCCAACTTCCAGCCATGTAACCTGAGCAAGTCCACTAATATCTCACTTTTCTTGTCTCTGAAGTGGGAGTAATAATAGTTACCTCTAGGGCTGAGGAACCTCTCAGTTTTCAGTGAATGTTTACTGAATCTGAATTTGTCATTTTTGTTCTCTTTCAGAAATCTTTGACCTAGAAACAAATGAACATGTACGGAAGGCCATAAGTGACCGACAGATGCCTAAAATAGAATACAGAAAAATCAAGATCGATGATTATAGTAAGTGCTATGTTTTTGTTCTCTAAAGGGGAAAAAAAATCTGTTAAGTTACCTGAGTACCAGCAATTTATTGCTGTGCACAAAAGCCTTTCCTCAACTCTGTGGGAGGCAGAGTCTTCTGTGTAGCAGCTAGAAATGCATTCCAGCCCAAGATGGAGGCAAAAAGCATCTTCTGAGCTTACGACACTGAGCTTACTATGCTCATAACCAAGACACTTACTCGGGTGAGAGACAGAAAAAGTAGGAGCATATGAGTTCTCTCCTTGAGAGGCTGACAATTTAAATAATATCCCACGCTGAGATTCTTTCACTTAATGACAATCAAAATTATCACAGAACGAAACTTTGGTCCTGTGTCATCTCCACCACCATTAGTACAGTAGAGTCCATTGGTGATACCTTTACTACTTCATTATCTCATCTGCAGATGTTGATAAAACCTAAAGCTTAATGTTTAACCCTTTACTTTTTTTTGTCAGCACACTTCTTTGTCTTGTATTGTTTACTGTTACATAAACTTTATGACCACGCACTCTGTTCTGGGCACTGTTAGGTACTAACAAACCCCATACATGGGGTTGGAATGAACTACTGTCACCAGATGGGGCTTCCACTCTCATCTCTATGAAGGTGGCTCCCAACTCAGTCCATCAATCCCTGTGGTCCTAATTGCCTATGAGATATTGACCATTGGAAACTTCTAATGTAAAATGGCACCCTTAAAGAGCACTGTCTTGTCCCAGAATTACATCCCCTTCAGATTTTCCTGCTTTTGTGAACAGCACCATGTCTCTTCCAAACATCTTAGACTTCAAACCTCTGAATTCTCTTTGGGTCATTTATTCAAATACCATCTAACCATCATCTCTGAGATTGGTAAACACTTTTCATCTCCTGTTCCCACTCTGACTAGTCATAACTTGGATTTCTGTAAGATGGTCCAGGGCTCCATGGAAAAGACTGTCAAGACTGATAAGTAAATCCTGATCGGAGAGAGGGTGGAGAGGAAGAGTTGTTCATGTCCGTGTATCTCCCATCCCTAGACCACCTCTGGAAGCTCTGTCTACCCATTCCATTACAGCAGGACAGTGGTTTGTCGCCTGGGTCATATGATTAAGCACCTCTTTGTGCTTAGCACCAAAGACTAAGAGCTTAGAGAAGACCCATCCATATAATAGACCATAAGAGATTCTTAAGGGCAGGGACCAAGTTTTGCACCTGTGACACTAAAGCAGACTGGTGGACACAGTATGTAGTACAATGCTGCATTGTTCTCAGAAAGCACCTGCCACAGGAATTTAGAGAAGGGCATGATAATGGACTACAGTAGTTTGGGAAGGTTTTGTGCAAAGTAGTCCTTGAACAGGTCCCTGGAGTACCCATTTAGTTGGCAAATAAAAGGAGAGAGAGTCCACGTGACAAAAGGTACATGGACAAGAAAAAATACAATTTATTGTGCAGTGATGGAGGCATTAGAGGTTCTCTAGTAGCAAACAAAAGAAGACCTTCAATGAGATGGATTGACACAGTAGGTTCAAACAAAACAACAATTCTGAGGATGGTGCAGGACTGGGCAGTGTTCAGTTCTATTGTCCCTAAGGTCACTATGAATCAGTACCAATTCAACATCACCTAAGAGCAATAATGTGGGAGATATGGGTTCAGTTCTTGGCAATGCACTTCATGTGCAGTGGCCACCCATCTCTCGGTGAAGATGTGTGTGTTGTTGGGATGCTGCAAAGGTTTCAGCAGAGCTTTCAGCTAAAACAGACTAGAAGGAAAGGCTTCTAAAAATTAGGATAGGAAAAACCCTATGAATCACAATGATTCTGTTCACAACCAAGCATGGGGTCGGTACAGGATCCGACAGCCTTTCATTTTGTTGTTCATGGGGTTGCCAAGAGTTGGTGCTGACTCAGTGGTCACTAACAACAACAAGAACAATTTTGTGCGGTGAGTACAGAGACTGACTTAGAACTCCAGGCTGCGGGTTAGATCCTGGATGTTGGCCACTATTGAGGGGATCTCCTCATTCTCCAGAGCCTCACAAATTATTCTCCAGTCCATCCAATTGAGGAGTCCCCACCAAACATATCCTAGCCCTGTGATCTGGCCATATGAAGTCACACTCTTTTGGAACTTTTCTAAGCATTGCTAGAAGTGACTGTATTTCCTTCTTGTCCTACGGGACATAGTCACCTCAGAAAGTCAGGAAAGTCTGGAAATATTGTTCCAGAAACTTTTAAATGTCCATAATAGAACCACTATAAGGAAGGAATGATGGAGGAAATTAACAGACAGACATCTAGAGGAGGGAGAAGACTCAAACTTAAAAAACCATAAATGGAGACTTTGGCATTCTGCTTTGGCCAAGAAATGTGATTATGCCAAGTGGGTATATTATGAGGACGCTTCAAAAAGTTCTAGGAAAAATGTAATTAAACGATACTGGAATTTTGCCATTAATTTTTTGAACCCTTTCCATCTGGGGCTTTAGTTTCTTTGACATTTTCAGAACCCAAGTATAAGTGTAGCCCTGCCTCCATGAATGCTCTCAGCTTCAGAACCATGGACAGCTCTGAGCAGTACAAGGAATTAGACTCTCAGCAGGCTGAGTTAACAACCACTTGCATTTATGAATGGAAGTGAAGCAGTACTAGAAAAATAAGAGCTTCAATATAAATAGATATATGTACACCCATGTTCATTGCAACACAGTTTACATTAGCAAAAAGATGGAGAAAACTTCATCAACAGCTGAATAAACTATGATACACTCATGCATTGGAATACAACACAATGCTAAGGAATAATGATGAATCCATGAAACACTTCAAAACCTAGGTGAACCTGGAGGACTTTGTGCTAAGGAAAATAAGTCAATTTAAAAAGGATAAATAGTATATGAAGTCACTATTATAGAAAGCCAAGAAAAGATTTACACTCAGAAAGAAACATTCTCTGATAGTTAACAGTTGACAGAAGGGGGAAGTAAGGAAAATCACTAACTAGAGAGTAGACATGTCTTAACATATATTAAAATGAAAAAAGCAAAGGTAGACATTGAGAGGTGCACAGGAGTAAAAGGCAACAATGATAAATAATATTAATGCAAAATCCTGCACTAATAATAATAATAAGCAATGATCTGAGAGTAGATACATACCTAGATATGCAAGCTGAACAGGTTTGGGATGGCAAATGGAAGTACACCCACAAAGTTTGACAGAGGATGCTTCTACATACATGTTTGTATGTATTCCAAATACATCCATGTATGTCATAGAGTATACAGGGGAGCAGTCATACCAAATACCTTGAGGGACTAAGTCACTGGGCTTGAGTGCTAGGACCACAGTTTGGGGGGCTATCTAAGTCATTGACATGACACAAAGGCATTGCTTTATATCCTACTGTGGTAAGTAGAGTCTTAAAACCATGTGAATGTCCATCTAAGATATAACTACTGGTCTTTCCCTGGCTTGAGAAGAGTAAAGAAAAACAAATGGTCAAAAGCACTAATGGTGTCCACACCTTAGACTAATCCGCCATTTGAGAGCAAAATGGCAGCATATACCCAAAGACAAAGTTCAGAAGGCTTAGGAAAACTAGGTTGTGAATTTTCAATGGAGCAGAAAGCCTCCTCTTTTTCCCATTGAGTAACTAGCGTATTTGAGGTACGACCTTGCGGACAATAGAAGACCTGTAAACTGGCTAATAATAACTATGAAGAACATATTCTTCACAATAATCAACCATAAGAGACCAAAAGCATTTGTGCAAATATAAAGCTCAGAATGCAGAAAAGAAGAATAAATGGAAACTGGAAACCCAGAGAAGAAGTGGGAAGAGTGCTGTTACATTGAAAGGATTTCAACTAATGCCACGAAACAAAATGTGTACAGATTGTTCAATGAACAACTAATTTGCCCTGTAAACTTTCACCCAAACAACAATACAGTAGACCAGAAAATAAAGAAATAGGGACAGAGATAGTGGGACAGTCACAGTGTCAGTCATCAGAGTACAGTGTAAAGCAGAAAATAAGTGGGCAAAGTCAAAAGTCCAGGCAGAATATTAAGATATGTGAGAACCATAGCAACCTCAACTCTAGTAGAGAATGAAGAGAGAAAAAGTGAGACATCAACAAGAAAAACATGGCAAAACTTCACCATTTGTTGTTGTTGTTGTCAGGTGCCATCGAGTCGGAACCAACTCATAGCGACCCCATGCACAGCAGAACAAAACAATGTCCGATCCTGGGCCAGCCTCACTACCGCTGCCACACTTGATGCCATCAATGATGCCACGTGGCTGATCCATCTCGTTAGGGGTCTTCCTCTTTTTCTCTGACCCTCCATCTTACTCAGCATGACATCCTTCTGTTCCCTCCTGACAATATGTCTAAAGTATGAGAGACGAAGTTTAGCCATCTTGGCCTCCAAGGTGCACTTCTTCCATAGGCACCTTATATCTTTTCCATTACAACAAAACTGAGCAATCGCAAGTCAAGCCTGAAATTTGCAGATATAAGGCAAAAGATGGAAGCCTATAGAGGTAGTGAAGTCATATACAGGTAAGGATGCTGCCGGATCTTTATGGATTCAATGGAGTAGCAACTTGTTCATCTTAAATCCTGTAGCCCTTTCCCTCATGAGGTACTGTCTACATAGTGAGTTACTCTGGAGAATTCAAGAGGTGTTCTTGTGTAGGGAGCTAAATTGGTGAGACTTTATATCCTGAAGAAATAACTCAAAGAAACATCTAACCTGTCCACTTGAGTATAATGCCCATCCTTGACTGTTTCCAACCTCCATTCAGTACCTAGACTCCAATTTTTCAGAGCAGAGCCAAATCAGATTCATGAGAGTCCTCATATTAACTGGATATCTGTGTTGTTTTTTTTTTATGAAAAAGAACCAAAGAGTAATAAAACAAGAAGGTTTCGATCAATAATTAATTGACGGATGTTGGTTCTTTATCACCTGCCGCTTATGGAACCAATATTCCGAGCTAAGACTCAAAGCAAAGATAAAAGTGTGTATTGTGTATTGATACCTAAGAGAAGAGAACAGGAGAGTAGAAAATCTCCCATATTTGTTTCCCTGAGGAAAAAGAGGAGGGGAATTTTATAGGGATTTCAGGTATGAAGGAGGACCCGAGGAATTTCAGGAACTTTCTGCTGTCTGTTTATTCAAGATCCGGTTGATCATCCTAGCCAGCTGTCTCTCCACGTGGCCATAATAGATGTATGGTTGTTTTTCTTCCTTTTCTGTAATAAGTCTTCCTGCAATAGTTTGATTGTACTCAAAGTAGAGCTTGACTACTAATTAAAGAAGTGGTTACTTGTAAAGAAAAGGGGAGTAACTTTGGTTTTCAGTAGCTGACTATAGCAGACAGAAAAGGATGAGGCACAGCTGCAGGCCGGGGGTGCACAATCCTAACTATAACTATTGTATGAGGATGGCATATGACCACTCAGACCTTCTTCCATATCTTGCTTTGGCCAGGCTAAAAATCCTGTTAGCACCTTGGGGGTTCTCAGTGTCCTGTTTCTAATGGATGTTGTTGTTAAGTCCCGTCAAGTTGGTTCGAACTCATAGCAACCCTGTATAAAATTTCCGAGGAGCAGCTGGTGAGTTTGAACCACTTACCTTGTGGTTCAAACTAACCTTGCAGTTCAGTGCATCAACCCACTAGATGGACGAAATAAACAGATCAGTAAGCAGTCCCCTACACCTTCCGTATCTATCAACCTTAGGATTGCTTACATAATTTGAAAAGCGCTGTAGAAAATGAAATTGGGGGCCGCCTCATTCATAACTTACAAAGGATGTCAAGACTATAGTAGCAGAGAGTTAGACTTGCATGGGAAACGTGCCCTTGAGACATGGATGCAAAGATAGGCTTTCGTGTCAGACTTCAAGTTCCCCTCCACCTGTCCACCAGCAAGCCTCTTTCATAGTATTTCTCATTGCTACTTCTTTTTAGGCCTGATAACTTTATTCCTTTACAAGATGCCTTCTGATCCCCTTAAGTCCAGTCCCTCCTCTTTCAGTCCAAACACAGTGCTTCCATAATAACATTTTTCAAATCCCAAAGCACTGATATATGAATGGCATCCCTCCTCTCAAAAAATTCAGGAAAAAAAGCTTTTGAGAAGCAACTAGCCAACATTCCGAGCCCCTCCAAACCTTCCGGGGCATGAGATCTGACTTGGAAGCTAAGTGAGGGAACAGATGCAGGACAGAAGACACAGCTGTCAGCACAGGGACCCCCATATGAAAATTTGGAAGCTGGTGGCCCTGCCGACTTGTTTTTGTTTTCTTTAATGCTACCAAAGGCTCTGCTTTTCATTAGAAAAGTAATATGTCTTCAGGAAGAGCTCTCCTGAAATGTATTCAGACAGCCTTGGCCCCAATTCAAGGTCTGCCCTTGGGCTTATCAGTGGCAGAGAGCAGCCCAGACCATGTTTTATGGATATTTAAATGATAAAGTCCAATGCCTGCCTTTCTGCCTTCCCTGGGCCATTGATCCAATTTGCAAGCCATTAACATTCAGCCAGAATAAGTAATCAGACCAGTGTCAGAGATGACTTCCAGGTGCACAACCCTGCCTGGGGCGGATCATCCAGATAGGAACTGTAAGGAAAATGCCACTAATTCCAATTTAATTGCTGTGCCTTTGGTAATCTGGGTTGTTAATATTTAAAAAAAAAAAAAAAAAAAAATCTGATTTAAGTAGGAAGGTCTGTTGTGTTTGGGTAAGGAAAAACTGATGAGGAAATGTCTTCAGGTTTGGCTCATACTCTCCCCAGCCCCTCACTCCAAGGATTCACCCTACCAAGGATCAGAGCCAGATGACCTTGAAGTCTCAAAGACACTTGGGTCTCAACATCTTCCCCAGCTCCTTTCAGTTGGGGCTGCAACAGATTTTCAGCAGTCAGTTGACAGCCACCTTGCTTCACATAAAGTGCCCCCTCTTCACACTTCCTCTCTCCCCTCCCCAATCGCTCAGGCCCTTTCTCTCCCTTTCGCACTGACACAGCAGCCTAGAGGAACCAGACCAGAGATTGTTGCTGCACCAAGACAGCTGGCACAGTGATGCATTCTGTCTGTAATTCTTCTGTTAACAGGCACTCCTGGCGATACAATCCTTTCTAATTTCCAATGCATTCCTATATGTAAGATTGAATTTAAGTGTCAGACGCAGAAACTAAACTTCAAAGAGGTGGGTTGACTTGTCCAAGGTCACACAATGAATCAGACGTAATGAGATGAAACTCATGGCTAACCTTCTAGAGGCTTCCAGTCCTCTATACTGTGGATCACCCAGCAACACCTCCTCCCAAGTGCCTTTCCCCCGATGGCCCCGACAAGGAGCACTGCCCACTAACACCACCATAGTTTCTTCCACTTGTGGTCAATCCACTGGCCTAACGTACTATGTTTTGTGTTTCCCTAGATTTGCCAATGCAGATCCTGAAGCCAGCCACCTTTTCGGACACCACCCACTATCCCCTGCTCCTTGTTGTGTAAGTTTCCTTTTGTTAGGATGCTTGCTTTGGGAAATCAGTCACATCATGCAAAATGAACATTCAGCTCTTAAGAAAAAATAATGATAAACAGGAGAAATGATATTGTTTCAAGCTAGAAACTAAAAGACAATTTAGCCAATCAGCAAATGCCAGGCTCTTTGTATAAATATTGGTGACCTCCCGAGGTTAAATGAAAGTTAAATGGTTAAAGGTTAAATGGGAAGATTTGTTACCATAAATATAGGCCAATAGTCCATTCCACCAAGGAGCTCTGGTAGCGTAGTGGTTACGAATCGGGCTGCGAACCTTAAGGTCAGCGGTTCGAAACTACCAGCTGCTCCGCGGGAGAAAGATGAGGCTTTCTACTCCCGTAAGGATTTACACCCTCGGAAACCCTGTACAGGGCCGCTATGGGTCGGAACCAACTCTACGGCACTTAACAACAACAACAACAAGTCCATTCCACCAATCATGCAACAAGGGCTGAATGATGGCTCAGAAACAGGTAGAAATGCTAATGGAGAGTCAGACTGGTACTCCAAGTAAAAGGCTCATTCTGGGGCTTTGGAGGGGTAGGACTGACCAGCCTGAGAGTGAAGCAGTGGGTATTTTATCCCGAGAAACTGTTCCGTTAAGGATATATGGAACCTCAGATTGCTTTAGGATAAGCACTAGACTGCTAGCCACAAGATAACTGCAAAGTTGGCAGTTCAAATCCACCAGCCACTCCTTAAAAACCCCTATACAGGGTCGCTATGAGTTGGAACTCATCAGATCTTAACAATAACAAGAAGCTAACCACCAGCTAAAATGCAGGGTTGGCCTTTCAAACCCACCAGCCAGTCCTCAGAACCCCTATATAGGGTCACTATGTGTCAGAACCACCTCTATGGTGCTCTAACAACAAGCAACAGAACGCGGAGCCAATTGATTACTTGCCCAGAAGATACTCAAGGACACTGGTGTCTCAACAATATTTATAGCTACTACACAGCCTTGAAGGAGCTCTGGTGGCATCGTGGGTTATGAGTAGGGCTGCTAACCACAAGGACAGCAGTTTGAAACTACCAATCGCTCCGTGAGAGAAACATGAGGCTTTCTGTTCCCATAAAGATTGAAAGCCTCAGAAACCCCATACAGGGTCGCTATGAGTAGGAACCAACTCCAGGGCACACCACTGCTACACTGCCTTCACTGATTTCAATATGGGAAGCAATACTTAGAGAGCTCTATCAGCTCCTCTAAAGGTTTTGTTTCCGAGTTAGGGTATTTTGTATTTAGAGAAAATGATCCTGGGCCAGGCCTGGTGTGCCCTTTGATTGGTACTTCAAAGACTAACTATAGCTCTGGGATTTAGATGAGAGTTTAGTTCCACTCACACAACCCACAGAAGCATTTTTAAAGTTAGTTACACCACGCAATTTAATATATATTCCTACTCACTTCCCTATCAGTTCTTCAAGGTCTGTGGGGCCTTTAAAAATAAGCTGGTCTTTACTTTAAAAGAGGCAGGGCAGAGCAGAGGTCAGCACTGGGACTCTTTTAAGGATGACAGTGCAGTTCCCCACCTGCATGATTGTGACCCTAACTAACCCTGATTGTCCTGTCCCTTTGGAACAAAAAGGCTTCACTACATAGATGTCCACAGCATGGATATCAGTATCTGATTACATTTTGCAATTAATCCACTTTGAACTTTGCCAACACACCGCCCCCTCCTCAAACACACACATACACACACATTCTACTGTGCCTCATCTACTCTATTAAGGTAGAATTTTCACAACCCTCTCAAAGATGCAAGGAACCCTGGTGATGCAGTGGGGAAGCACTGGTTCATACTACCAGGCACTCCTCAGGAGAGAGACAGTCTGCTTTCGTAAAGATTTGCAGAAACCTCAGAAACCCTAGAGAACAATTATGCTCCCTCCTACAGGATCAATATGAGTCAGAATCAACTTCATGACAGTGGGTTTAGTGTAATCAAAGATGATAATGATTCCAAAGCTACCCTTCCTTCCCCTGATCACTGACTTTTTTTTCTTTCCTCAATAATCTTGAGGAAATCCCAAAATCATTCACAGGTTTACAAAGCCATTCACCTTCATTTCAAAAGTAAAAGTGATAGAACCCATTACAGGGCAGCCTGTGATTTCATGAATTCCGTTAAGACCTGACGAAAGCTATGGTGCCCACTGGTTGATATATGTCCTCGTTAGCTAGCCTGCAAGACAGTAGCTTCTTGCTTCTCTGTTTCTTGTTATGACTTTACATGTAACAACAATGAAATTTGGAGTGCCCAAGACTCTAAAAGAAGTGTTCTGGGTGGTGCCTATTTTAAACAACACATGCAAAAGAAAGCACAACACACGTGCTTCATATATATATTGTTGCTGTTGTAAAATGCCGTTGAGTTGATTCTGACTCATAGCAATCTTGTGTAGGGTTTCCAAGGAGAGGCTGGTGGGTTTGAATCCCTGACCTTATGGATCAAATCAACCTTGTGGTTTAAATGGACCTTAAGGTCCAGTGATTATCCTATATATATAGTAGTGGTGGTGGTGGTGTGCTGTGGAGTTGGTTCTAACTCATAGTACCTGTATTGGATTTCCGAGGCTGTAAATCTTTACAGGAGCAGAAAGCCTCATCTTTCTCCTGAAGAACGTCTTGTAGTTTCAAACTGCTGACCTTGAGGTTAACAGCCCGACTCATAACCACTATGCTACCAAAGTTCCTTATCCTATATATGCCATAATATGACAACTGATGTCTTAGACAATGTGAGCATTCACTTTCCTCATTGCTCTGTGGGGTTGCAGTAACTGACCTGCTCACCCCTTTGGGCATGGAATTGGGCAAGTGGCAGCTGATGATGAATGAAAACTCTTTGGAGAGAATCCACAGGACATGGTATTGTCAGACAAGCCACTACACCACCACACAGGGCTAAGATTTTGGATCATCTTTTCCAGGGACGGATCCCCAGGGAGCCAGAGTGTGGCTGAGAAGTTTGAGGTGACCTGGGAAACAGTGATGGTGAGCCACCATGGAGCTGTGGTGGTGAAGTGTGATGGCCGTGGTAGTGGGTTCCAAGGGACTAATCTCCTGCATGAAGTGAGGAAGAAACTGGGCTCCCTGGAGGAGAAGGACCAGGTGGAAGCAGTGAGGTAAGCTCCATCCCGGGCCAATGCCACTGAAAGGGGACCAGCAGAGCGAGACACTAGCAGAGCCTGAATCCATTGGATGTTTGTGTTTCTCATCAGTGCACACATTTTGCACGGTATTACAAAAATTCTATGGGCAATTCCAAATGTTGTAGTATTGTCCTGAAGGCTTTAATAATAGTTTTCTCAAAGCTAGGTGGTTCATTTGATTAATTGACTACAATAAGGTCTAGGGAGACAGAGACTGAGAGTAGGATCTCCACATAGGTGTCTCTTTATAATGGCCACAGATGCTGGCCAGTATCAACATACATGACTGTCATTCAACACAAGAGATGGAGACAAGGGTGGAGGTGGGAAAGTGGAACGAGAGAGGCAATATGAATCAGATCACAAGTATATTTGTGTAAATGTGTTACCCTCAATACAAAGAAAAGAACCCCTGTACACACCTGGGGGGGGGGGGTTGGTTGGAAAAGAGAATCCTCAGTCCTGAAGAATAACACTTTTTGTTGAGGTGAAATTCATATAACATAAAACTAACCATTTGTAAGTGTGTAAGTGGCATACAGTACACTCACAATGTTGTGTAACCGTCAACTATATCAAGATCCAAAATATTTCATCACCCCATTCATGCCCATTAAGGAGTCTTCTTCTCATTCCTGCCTCTCCAGGCAATCACCAATCTGCTTTCAATCCTATGGATTTTCCTATTTGGGGTATTTTATATAAATGGAATTTAATATAATATTGACATTTTCTGGTAGGCTTCACGGGTCATCTATATTGCAACAGTATAACTACTTCATTGTTTAATATGATTGAATAATATTCTATTGTATAGATACACCAATTTTGTTTACCCATTCATCAGTTGATGGATATCTGAGTTATTTCCACTTTTAACTCTGTTATGGATAAGAAGATACTGTGAACATCCATGAACAAGTTTTTATGTGAACATAGGTTTTCAATTCTTTAGGGTATAATATCACCAGGAGTGGAATTTCTGAGTCGTACGGTGACTCTGGTGTGGCGCTGTGGAATAAAGCACTGAACCACAAGGTTGGTTTGATCCACAAGGTCAGCAGTTCAAGCTCACTAGCCATTCATTGGAAACCTTATATGGGGTTGCTATGAGTTGGAATCGACTCAACAACATTTAACAACATGGTAACTCTATTATTTGAGTTGCTGCCAAACTATTTTACTACTGTTGTACTCAGCAGCTGCACTTTACCACATGCAATAGATGCAGGTTCCACTTTTCCCCATCCTTGTCATCCTTTGTTATTTTCTGGTTGTTTCTTTGTTTTATTTTACTGTCCTGGTGTGGTGCTGTGGGATAGGCATTGGACTGCTAACCACAAGGTCAGTGTTTCAAACTCACCAGCCGCTCCTTGGAAACCCCATGCTGGGTTGCTATGAGTTGGAATCAACTTGACAGCACTTAGCAACAACAACAACAAAATGGGTGTGAAAGGAGCCCTGGTGGTGTAGTGGGTTGGACTGCTAACAGCAAGATCAGAAATTCAACTCCACCAGCTGCTCCATGTGAGAAAGATGAGACTTTCTGCTCCCATAAAGATTTACAGCTTTGAAAACCCTATACAGGGTTGCTATGAGTCAAAACTGGCTCAATGGATGGCACACAACCACCACCACCAGTGGGTATTAAGTGGTATCTCACTTTGGCTTTGATTTGCATTTCCCTGATAGCTAAGATGTTGAGCACCTTTGGATGTACTTGTTGGTCTTTAGTGAACTGTCTGTTCAAATAGTTGGCTCATATTTTAATGTTAGGCTGTTCATCTTCATACAGAATGCTCTATTTTTGTTTTGTCATTCGTTCATGGCTCTATCATTTAGTCAGTGAGACCAACAGAATGTTATAGAAAACAAAAAAAGGCTAGGAGCCAAGGGATAGATGCTCAAAATTATTTACTGAGTTTTCCCATTGGACTGAAAAATAAGACACAATCAATGGTAGGTTCCACTGGCCTTCTGGCTCATTTTGCAGAAATATATCCTTTGCAGTTATATAGCACAGGGAAATATGGAGCTGCACATTGCTTAACCATTAAGTAACGTTACAAGAAAAATGCTACCCACTCTACAGATTCAGTGCATATAACAAGGGTTGGACAGTGACAACTGCTATCTCATCATCCTGAGTAGGAGTGTGTGCTGTTAGACCTCGGGCACATAGAGGAAGTAGCAGTAGTGCCCAAATGAGCACATATTTATTGCCATTTATAAATAACCGTAGCACACCTATACCTATTTTCAAGGTATGTTGGGCAAGTTTAAAATATTTGATGTTGGCTGATATCTGCACACTCTTCACCATTCAACACGAAGGAGAGGGGAAACTTTAAAAAACATTTCCTGTCTTCTTTTTCAAAAGATTGATGATACACAGTAAATTTTTTAAAGGATGAAACAATGCATAAATGAATGATCCCCTCTTCTTAAGGGAGTTATGATCTGTTGAAAAGAGACAAGGCCATATGTTCAAATCTTGTATATGTTACAAACAGCAAATACAGAGGAGGGGGAATTTCAGAAGACTGAGATAGCCAACAATGGAGTGTTTGTCAAGATGTTTTTGCCTGGAAATTAATAACAAGAAAACACACACAGGCTCTCCCGGTTTGGGGTTGCAGCTGCAAAAGCCAGGTAGGGTATACTCTGGTGAGAAGGGAGGGGAATCTCAGGAAGGAAGCGCTCATAGAGTAATTCCAGAGCTCCGGATCTAATATAAGATCCAGGACTGCAGTTTCCTGAACTCACATGTGTGAAAAAATCACTAAGGAAAATATGGGCATCTTAGGAATCTGGAGGCTGGACCATCTCAGCGACTACCCCA
>NW_006408684.1:5060681-5061426 GCF_000296735.1 Chrysochloris asiatica | reverse complement strand
TAGAATATTATGCTACCTTAAAGAATAACAAGGAAGCTGCAAAACACCACTTAACATGGATGAACCTTAAGGACATTATGTTGAGTGAAATTAGTCAGTCACAAAAGGAGACTATGTAGTGCATAGGACTGCTACTGTAAAAGACTATGAAAAAGAACCCATACTAAAGGGGTTGGGGTGATTCTTTGCTGGTTGCTGGGATGTGCAGAGTGTGGTGAGGGGAGGGACGGAAAGGTAGAGCACAGAGCAGGGAATAGACACAGGACAGTTTGGGTGCTGGGGAGGAGGACAATGCACAAAAAGGGAGAGAGGAATAGAAGAACAAAGCAGAGGGGAGGAACAAGTAGACAGGATTGCATGGGCTAAATGAGACAGAGACAAATAATGATGTATGCACAACCTTGGAACAACAGGACTCTGGGAATCAGAGATTGAAACATGGTAGATTGGGGAAAAGGGGGGAATAATGTTAGGATGCTTGGCTGTCTACTGAATCTTGGTTTTCCTTGCATTACATTATAAAATAGACACTGGAAGGGAAGAGGAAGGAAAATCCAGAAACATCACCATAGAAAACTTATAAGTCGGTCTTTTGCCTATAACTGATTAGAATACCTAAAATGGGGCTACAATATGCCCAGTGAAGGAGGCTTCCTGCGGAGCCTCTGCATTACATAAGACTATAGGTGGAATCCTGAACAGCATCCAGAATCTTCAGAGGTGGGAAATTTCCCCCTGAGAGGAT
>NW_006408684.1:5031770-5059803 GCF_000296735.1 Chrysochloris asiatica | reverse complement strand
GGATAGGTCTCTTGGGATGCAAGGGTGAATAATTGTTACCAGGACGGATTGTGAAGGTTGTAAGTGTAAAAATAGACATTTTGTGTCAAGGAGGGGAATGATGAACTTTGCAGGCTAGGAGCAGAGGTCCCTGGAACCATGAAGGGAGAAAAGCGGAGAGCAGGACCCTACCCAGAGAAGCAGACCTCTCCTCACATTGCACTGGCCCTCAAATGCCCGTTCCAGGTTGGAAGGTGGTCACAGAACAATTGAGCCTTCTGTTTGGAAGGAGGTAGAACTGGTTGTGGCAGACTAGCAACCAGAAATGCTGCTACAGCCAAGTAGTGGGCTTGAAACCCACATTCACAGACATATGAGGTCATTCCTTTTCCATTTGCTGCTTATTTCTCTCCCTCCTCCTACTCTTCCCTCTGGTCTCCTAGTCTAACTCCTCCCAGTGCAGCTCTGGGACCTCTTCCATCACCCCCAGGCCCAGGCGGAAGGACTTGATGCTCTTTGTGCATGTTTGCCACCCTGCTGACCTGCTGGCTCTCACTCAGCTCGTTCTAGCTGCTCCCCTAATAGCATAGGAACACAAGGGTGGAAGTCTGCTTTATACTCTTGTTTTCTAAAAATAAGGAATTGACCTAGCCATCTGTTGGAATACAAGGCAGAGCCTGTTTAGAGAAAAAAGTGAATAATGTCAACACCTAGCCACTGAAGCTTACAAGAATGAGAACACATGAACAAGTACTAGCTTACAGCTGTCAGAAAGTACCCAGACTTGTTGTTGTTTTTGAAATCATGAAGCAGCCAACTGTTTTAAGTCTCAAAGCTCTCAAGCTCTGATGGCCCTTCTTCCTTATTCTTTCATCCATGAGCTCACTGGGTGGCATTTGCCACCCAAAGATGACAGAAGCAAAGCGCCCTCCACAGGCAGATGTTTCTGGTAAGGCAAGAAAGTGGTTATGTAGACTGATAACTTGAGTAAAGGGCAGAACTGCACAAAAACTTGGAGCACAGGGTTACCAGAGAACAGAGGAGGAAGCAGTAACTCTACCTAGAAAGGCTTCTGGAATTTTGTCACCTTTTAACTAGACCATGGAGTATTTGCAGTGATTTTGCTGTTGTTAGCTGCTGTTGCATCTGCCCTGACTTGTGAGGAACCCATGTGCAATAAAATGAAACCCTGCTCAGTCCTGAACCATTCCCATGATCACTGGGGATCAGACCAGAGTGAGTAATCAGTAGAGTTTTCATTGGCTGATTTTCAGAAGCAGATCACCAGATCTTTCTTCCTAGCCATCTTAATCTGGAAATGTGTCTAAAATCTGTTTGGCATCATAGCAACACACAAGCCTCCACTGAAGGGCAGTGGCTGCACATGAAATGCATTGGTCTGGAATCAGACCCGAGGCTCCCACATGGAAGGCAAGGATTCTACCACTGAACCACCACTGCCTCATAAATGGGAGTTGTTGTTGTGAAGTGCTGTCCAGTCCATTCCAACTCATAGTGACCCTGCATAGGGTTTCCAGAAGCAGCTCATGAGCCTGAATCACCGAACTTGCAGTTCAAACCGACATCATGGTACAGTGCATTAACCAATAGGGGAACCACATTCCAAACAGAGATGGCATGGTGAACAAAGTGTGGCATAATGAAAAAACACAGTCTGTGTGGGACATGCGGAGAAGCACAGTGTGAGTGGCCAGGAGAAGTCAGAATATCTCCTGTCTGAAGATACTCCCACTGTGTTCTGTTCCAAGCAGAGGACCACACTAGGTGGTAACAGCATAGGAATATTTATTGGCCAGATTCCTGTCAGGAAACACTCAGATAGGAGAACTGAGAGAAAGGATGAGATACTGGCAATTGGGTGGAAAAGTTCTTACCTTCCAAGCAGAGACCCAGATTTTAGTCCAGACCAGTCTATCTCATACACAGACTCAACATTCAGTAGAGACTTGTGTGCTGCTATGATGCAGAACAGATTTCAGCTGAGCTTCCAGACTAAAACAGGCTAGGAGGGACTGGGATCTACTTCCAAGAATCAGCCAATAAAAATCCTGTGACTCACTATGGTCCAACCTGCCAGTGATCCTGAGGATGGCTCAGACTGGGCAGCATTTAGTTCTGGGCCAACTTGTGTTCAGATGACAACAACAAAGAGAAATTAATGAAGTGAATGTTTCAAAAGGCGTAGGTAGGACTAGGGAAGCCATGAATATAGTATTCTTGCACTAGTAGCAGCAACAAGGAGGAGCAATTGTCAGAACCCAAAGAAGAAATCCATCCATGGAAAGAGGACCGACCACCAGATAGGATCTCTGGTAACCCTGTGCTCCAAGTTTTTGTGCAGAAGAAACTGACAAATTCTACCAACTTTTTCAATTTGAAATTGATCAACCTGCAGGGAGGAAGTCAAGGAACAATGTCTAGGCCACATTCCTCCCTCTTGCTGGTGCCGACCTAAACCCAAGGAGCTAGGAAACCAGTGGGTCAGCCAAAAAGAGGAAGACACCCAACCGGATGGATTGACACAATGGCAGGAGCAAAAGGCTCAAACGTAACAATTGTGAGGATGGTGCAGGACTAGGCAGTGTTTCATTGTTTTGCATAGGGTCGCTGTGAGTCAGAATTGACTCAACAACACCTAACAATAATAACAAGGGAACCAGAAGGGCTGTTCATACCAGTCAGTCATCCTCCGAGGCCCAGAGAGTTGACTCTATGATGTGAATGGAGCAAAGCTTTCAGGATCTTCATTTGCTGATGGGGCACAACTTAAAATGAAAATAAATAGCTGTATCAATGAGAACGAAAACACAACATACCAAAATCTCTGGGACATGGCGAAAGCGGTGCTGAGAGGACAATTTATAGCAATAAACACACATATCCAAAAAGAAGAAAGAACGAAAATCAACACATTAACACGGCATCTACAACAATTAGAAACAGACCAACAGAGGGAACCCACAGTCACTAAAAGAAAGGAAATAGTAAAGATCAGGGCAGAAATAAATGAGATAGAAAATAGAAAATCTATAGAAACAATGAACAAGACAAGAAGCTGGTTCTTTGAAAGAATTAATAAAATCAACAGACCACTGGCAAACCTAACAAAAGAAAAGAGAGAGAGGACACAAATAACACGCATTAGAAATCACATGGGTGATGTCACAACGGAACCAAAGGAAATCAAAAGGATAATAACAGAATACTATGACAAGTTGTACTCCAACAAATTTGAAAACTTAGAAGAGATGGATACATATCTGGATAAACACGACCTACCTAAACTCGCATACAATGAAATAGAAAATAAATAGCTGTAAACATCCATTAATAATTGAAATATGAAATGTATGATATCTATATACCTACAAGGAAAACCAATTAATACGACTATTATTCAGATTTGCACACCAACCACTAAAGTCAATAATGAAGAAACTGACAAATTCTACCAACTTTTTCCATTTGAAATTGATCAAATATGCAATCAAGATGCATTGATAATTAGTCAGTGATTGAAATATGACAGCTGAAAGCAAAAGGAGGTATTCATCCTTGGTGAATATAATCTTGTTGATAGAACTAATGCTAGAGATCATATGATAGAATTTTGCAAGACCAATGACTTCTTCATTGTAAATACCCTTTTTCAACAATGTAAACATACGATGTAATTCTACACAAATACAAGAAAAGAATCCTGAAAGCAGCTGAGGAAAAAAGAAGTGTCACATACAAAGGAAAACAAATAAGCTTAGGCTCTGATTTCTCAGTAGAAACCACGCAGGCAAGAAGACAACAGAGAGACATATATAAAACTCTGAAAGACAAAAACTGCCAACAAAAATAATATACCCAGCAAAGCTGTCAGTCAAATATGATGGCAAAATCAGAACATTTCATGATAATGATAAGAAGAAATTAAGGGACTTGGTAAAAGCCAAGCCAGCACTTCAAAACATACTAAAGGGAGATCTTTGGACTGAGAACCAACTAGAACAGACAACAACCAGAGATTGACATACATGGCAACACCACCCAGAGCTCAGTCCAGAGATGACAGAGCTCAGTCCAGAGATGAAAGAGTCCAGAGCAAAACAAGACTACAAGAATGAAATTAGGGGATCTAGGCGGTCAGTCTAAGATCAGGACAACATCAATGCAAAAGAAGGGAAAAGTATAGTAACAGAAATCAAGGTGGTGAAGAAGACAGGTAGATTTCAGGTTAAAATGGACTTTTCAAATGAGGAAAAAAATTAATAAAGTACAGAGTAACCACTTTATACATCTCCACATCAAACCAAGAAAAGGAAAATCCAAGAAGATTTTAGGAACATTAGAATGATGAAGAATTTTAAAAGAAAAAGCACACAAAAAATGAACTCAGCACAGGAAAGCATGCAAAACAAATAAACCAGCAGTACCACAAAAAACAAACAACATAATAACAGCAATTAATCCATACCTATTGATAATTATGTTGAATGTCAATGGATCAAATTCAAGAAACAGAGATTAGCAGTCAAGAGACAGAGAGTAGCAGAATGCATAAGAAGACAAGATCCTTCAATATGCTGTCTACAAGAGACACAACTTACACACAAAGACAAAAAGAGATTAAAAATGAAGGACGGGAAAAAATATACCAGTCTAATTGCAGTAAAAAATGTGGAGGAGAAGCAATATCAATCTCTGATAAAATAAACTTTAAGGCAAAAACCAGCATAAGACACACAGAAGAACAATGTTTCATGACTGAAGGGTCAATGGAACAAAAGGATATAACCATAATTAATATCTGTGCTCCCAATGAAAGAGCCCCAAATACATAAATCAAACCCTAATAGGAATGAAGCAAGAAACAGACAACTCTACAATAATAGTGGGAGATTTTAATTCACCACTTTTGAAAAAGGACAGAACAACCAGAAAGAAACTCAACAAAGACACAGAGGAAATAAACAACACAATCAACCAACCTCATAGATTTGTACAGGGCTTTCAACCCAACAACAGCACAATACACGTTCTTTTCCAGTGCACAAGGAACATTTTCCAGAATAGACGGTGTGTTAGGTCCCAAAGCAAGTCTCAATGAATTTTAAAACATCGAAATACTACAAAGCATCTTCTCTGATCATAATGCTATAAAATTATTAATCAATAATAGGAAGAACAAGGCAATAAATAAATACCTGGCAACTGAATAACATCCTGTTTAAAAGCTACTGGGTAGTAGAAAAATAAAAATGAAATTTAAAAATTCCTAGCAATAAATGAGAACAAAAACACAAACCTTTGGGACACAGCAAAAGCAGAGCTGAGAGGACAATTTATTGCAATAAATGCACACATCCAGAAAGAATAAAGAACCAAAATCAACACGTTAACACAGCATCTACAACAATTAGAAAAAACAAAAACAAAAAACAGAGGGAACCTACAGCCACCAGAAGAAAAGAAATAATAAACATCAGAGCAGAAATAAATGAGATAGAAAACAGAAAAACTATAGAAACAATCAACAGGACAAGAAGCTGGTTCTTTGAAAGGATTAATAAAATTGACAAACCATTGGCAAACCTAACAAAAGAAAAGAGGGAGAAGACACAAATAACTCACATTAGAAATCACATGGGCGATGTCACAACGGAACCAAAGGAAATCAAAAGGATAATAACAGAATACTGTAAAGAGTTGTACTCCCACAAATTTGAAAACAGAAGAAATGGATACATTTTTAGAAAACCAATACCTACTAAAACTTGCACAGTTGTTGTTGGTAAGTGCCGTCGAGTTGGTTCTGACCCATAGCGACCCTGTACAGGGTTTCCGAAGGTGTAAATCCTTATGGGAGTAGAAAGCCTCCTCTTTCTCCCGCGGAGTGGCTGGTAATTTCGAACCGCTGACCTTAAGGTTTGCAGCCCGATTCGTAACCACTACGCTGAACAGACCCATAACAAAATAAGAGATTGATCAGGTCATCAAAAAAATCCCAACCAAAAAAAGTCTAGGTCCAGATGGCTTCACTGGTGAGTTCTACCAAACATTCAGGGAAGAGTTAACACCAGTTCTATTCAAACTATTCCAGAACATAGAAAAGGATGGGATACTTCCTAATACATTTTGTCAAGCAACCATAATCTTCGTACCAAAAATAGGCAAGGACATCACTAAAAAATAAAATTATAAATCATTATCACTCATGAATATAGATGCAAAATTTCAGCACAATTCTAGCCAATAGAATCCAACAACATATCAAAATAATATTAATACATCGTGTCCAAACAGGACTCACACCAGGGATGCAAGGATGGTTCAATATTAGAAAAACAATCAACATAATCAACCACATAAATTAAAAAAGGAAAGAAGCACATGAAGGGCAGAGTAAGTCTGGGAGAGAGAGGGCTGGAGGAGAGCAACATTCAGAATTCAGACTTACACTTAATTTGTTTATTATTGTTCCACACTTTACCCCTAACATCAATAAGACTTAATGTCCCAAAGTTTGAAGTGAGTTCCACTTCTCCAGAGAATAAAGTGACATGTTCCACAGCTCATTAGTAGCAGAGCAGAAATTGGAGACTCAGAATATAACTCAGTTAGAATATATTTTGGCTCAGTTACAATATAAGCTTCTTGAAGACAAAACCAAGCCCAAGCCCTTTGTTGTCAGGTATATTCTAACTCATGGCAACACCACGTGTTACAGAAAGGAATTTCCCCAGAGGGATATCTTTACAGAAACAGATCACCAGCTCTTTCTTCCATGATGCCACTAGGTGGGTTCATACTGCCAACCTTAAAGTTAGTAGTCAAGCGTAAAGCATTGCACCGCCCAGGGACTTTCATTGAAGCCAGGGACTATTGTTGTGAAGACAGTGTGTATTTCCATTGTTGTGGCTGTGAATTGTCATAGAGTCAGTTCTGACTCACAGTGACCCTGTATAGTGTTTCTGAGGATCAGCTGGTGAGCATGAACCGCCAACCTTGTGGTTCAAACCAACCTTGCAGTCCAGTGCATTAAACCACAATGTCACACCAGGACTCCAAAATGCCTAGCATAGGATCTGACAAATTGTGGTATTCAATAAATGGATAATGATGGAGAAGGAGGAAGGAAGAGGAAGAAGTAATATTCCATTTTTTCCCCATTTGTCTTTTCTCTTGGCTAGTAATTTGTGGGATTGGTGCAGTACAGTCAATGTCTCATTCTGTTGTGCATAAGCTCGCTATGAATCAGTACCAACACAATGGCACCTAAGAACAACAACAACAGTAATTCTAAATTAAGAATCAAAGTTAATCCACATTATAGAATGAGTTTTACCAATTTTTCCACAAAAAATTTGGGGAAACCCATTATATTAAAACAAACAGTAATAATATAATGAAAAATGCAAATGGCACCTGCATTTTTATGATATAAAAAAGAAGAAGAGGAGAACAAACAAGATTGCGGATCGGGTGGAAGTGCAATGAAGAGCTCCGTCAGCAACAACACAGAATACCGGAGCAAGCAGGCTCAGAGAATGGTGCCAGAACTCTGAACCACATATAAATGAATATTTAGAAGGCTGAAAGGCTTACAGCCTCGTAACAGAAGCAAGAAATCCATTGCTTTCTAATTCAAGATACTCAGCTGCTCCTGGAGCTGCCATCTTGGGCAAGATCAAGCTGAGAAAGGATCAGAGCAGCCACTGACGCCTGACAGAACCACAGAGAGAAAGTTGTGGACATTCTTCTTTTTTAGTATTTGTTGATTGGTCTCTCGCTGTTTGCGCACCTCCATTTTGGTGACTAGAGGGGGTGCCCAAGCTCAATGTAAAGAAAACAAAAATCCTCACTACTGGACCAATAAACAACATTCTTAGCAACAGAGAAAAGATTGAAGTTGTCAAGGGCTTCATTCTTCTTGGATCAACTATCAACACTCACAGAAGCAGCAGTCAAGAAATCAAATGGTGTATTGCATTAGGCAAATCTGTTACACAAGACCTTTTTAAAGCGTTGAAGAGCAAAGATGTCAGCTGGAGGACTAAGGTGCACCTGACTCAAGCCATGGTATTTTCAATAACCTCATATGCATGCAAAAGCTGGACAGTGAATAAGGAAGACCATAGAAGAATTGATGCTTTTGAGTTATGGTGTTGGAAGAGAATATTGAAATTGCCATGGACTGCCAAAAGAACCAATAGATCCGTTTTGGAACAAGTGCAGCCAGAGAGCTCCTTGGAGGCCAAGATGGTCTCTCATACTTCAGACTTATTGTCAAGAGGGAGCGGTCACTGGAGAAGGATATTGTATTTGGTAAGGTGGAGGGTCAGAGCCAAAGAGGAAAACCCCCAACGAGATGGATTGGCCAAGTGGCAGCATCTATGGACTCAAGCGTGGCAACAGTAGTGAGGTTGGCCTAGGATCGGGCAGTGTTTCGTTCTGCTGTGCATAAGGTCACTATGAGTAGGTACTGACTCGATGGCACCCTAACAACAACAACGTGACGGAAACCCTGTGCAGGGTCACCATGAGTAGGAACTGACTCCATGTTACTTAACAACAACAATGTGATGGCTGGAACTGCAGGTGCTTTGGCAGGGCCAGACCAAATGATCTTGCCAGTCTTATATGGTTGGTGGACCAGACGTTCCCCACTCCTAATGTAGCCTATAGAAACAGGCCTTATCTTGAGATTCAAAGGATAGTTAGTGATCATCAAAGGACTCTGCCAACAGATGGCAAGATTCCTGCTGCCCAATCCAAGTCTAAGAAAGACCCCAATCACTTTGTGGGGACAATAAGGGACCATAATGACGGAGGGTTGGAAGACACTGGTGAGATTAAGGAAAGGGTCCCAAGTAAAGTCAGGTCAGGCACTAAGATAGTTGTTTCCAAGGCAGGGACCCAGAAGTTCAAGGAAGGACTGACTCTGCCCCCTAATACTCAAAAGAAAGGGGCCTCTTCCCAGGGATAGGGACAAAGGGCCCTACAGGTGCTCAAGTGTAACCCCTGTAGTACTGAGCTAGAGCGCCACACCCTGGAGAGCAATGGGAGGGCAGGAACCCTCATAGCACCTGTAAGTCTCCCAAGACTGGATCCTATTTCTCTGGATTACCATTTCTCAATTGGCAGGCTTGTAGACTTGACATTATTGCAGAGGGGCTTGGCATTTGTATGTGGAAACACTGCCAATGTACTAAACAAACAAAAGTCACTACAACAATTATATTAGAATTCCAGTATTTCCTTTGATTTAAAGGGGGTTTTCAGAGTTGAAATGGTTAGGAAACGCAGATTCCAGAAACAAGGAGGGCCTTTTGAGCACTAAATCCTGTCTCTCTTCTTTGACTTTGCAGGACAATGCTGAAAGAGCAATACATTGACAAAACACGTGTTGCTGTGTTTGGGAAGGTGAGTCTATGCCATGTTCAGTAACAAACACCCTTTTGTTCTAGAGCTTTAAACTGCTACATCATTCAGGCCTAATCTTGATTTATTGAGAATGTCTCTAATTCCTTTTTAAGAGTGAGAAGTTAGATATTTAGTGATTGTAGCAATTGAAAGTCTTATTTGATGCACTCATTTATCCATATTCTTTTGTGCATTCTCTGAAAGGAAAAAGTGAAGCCAGGTGCTTGCTGCGGAAATCTATTAGGTTCTCGGATTACTTTTCTTACATAAATCCAGCTGTTGTTCTTGGCCTGGTGTCACAGGCAGAGAAGAAAAAGCTACGGCCTCTATTTCTCCAAGTATTTATGCAACTACATTCAGTTACCAAGTTGACTGAAATGGGAGGAAGGTAGTAGGGAGATTCTTGCACTGAACCATCAAAATCAGAGATGCTTCAATCTGGTGGCCATGTCAGAAGGCTAAAGCATGGGGCTAATGGAAGTCCATGGCTGGATGTTAGGTCCCTGGAAAGCAGCTAATGTCCACCTAGCCCATTCCTTCTGTGTGGTAAGGATTAACATGAACCTAATACCCACAATTTGGGGACAGATGTGCTTCTTGCATCTCACCTCTGGGGTGGAGGAAGACTCTTTGATGGTCATCTTTCTTCTGCTAACATCTTACTTGCAAGTATCCTTATGCCCCTTCAAGAATATTAGCATTTCTTACAACAGAGTTTACTGGACCCTATGAGGCAAAGCCATTTGATCTGCAAGGTCGGCGGTTCAAGTTCACCAGCTGCTCCTCGGAAACTCTATACAGGGTCGGTATGGGTCGGAACCAACTCGACGATACTTAACAACAATAAATGATGGCGTCTGAGGACATCAGCCATCTATCTGTTCTTGTAGCTGATAGGCATTCAATAGCCTCCCATGTCGTTTGATTTTCCAGCTCCCCTTACACTTACATATAGTATACAGCCTGCCACTGCCTGGCCCTCTTATTTTTACACTCTTTTTCTCATGCAAAACTGAAACCCAAAATAGAGGAACACTCACATCACAGAATATTTTTAAACTGCTCGAGTTAAAATGGTTTTTTTTTGATAGAACAAACTACATAAAAATGGTTGCTTGAGCCACTGCTCTCTGTTTAA
Source organism: Chrysochloris asiatica (assembly GCF_000296735.1). NCBI lineage: Eukaryota > Metazoa > Chordata > Mammalia > Afrosoricida > Chrysochloridae > Chrysochloris > Chrysochloris asiatica. Next base: position 5,049,251 of record NW_006408684.1, on the reverse strand, counting down.
GGCTGTTCTCATGATGCGATTAGTGACATTTACACCCCTTTACCTCACTCCATTCTCTCTTTTTCTCTTTTTTTAGGATTATGGAGGCTACCTGAGCACTTACATCCTCCCAGCGAAGGGGGAAAATCAAGGTCAGATTTTCACTTGTGGCTCTGCTGTCTCTCCAATAACAGACTTCAAGCTCTACGGTAAATGTCCTTGACCAAGCCAAGAGCTGAGCACTTCTCCCTAGCTCCCCATTAACACCCAAGCTACCACAGTCCATAATCAACTACCCTGGAGTCCTATGCAAACAGGTAGTCTCCGTGAAAGCACTTGGGGAAGGAAAGGGACAGCTTTCATTTGTTTTGATGAAACTGTTCAGTTCCCTGGTGCACATGAGTCACCTTTCTAAGGGACCAACCCAAGAGTCCAAAACAGAACCAGTGGTTCCACTGGCAGTGGTGGCAGTCAGGAAAAGCATGTATGTTTGCGTGCACAAGGAGGGAGGTCTGTTCCAAACACTGCTCTCAGCCCCTGGGGTCTGGTTGAGCCATGGCTTTGTGGGTGTCCAGGGGGAGCATTCAGTGGTTCAGAGATAGTGCCTATTTGCTGGTGACCCAGCAGAGATCTCTGCTCCCTGGTACCCTTCCTCTCATATTCCTGGCCATTATAGTCCTGGAGAAAGTGACTTCACCTGGGCAGGATGGTGTGTCAGGATGATTTGCTGCAGGACACATGTGATACTCAGATCACTCAAATGTGGGAACCAGACCTCTGCCAAGGCACACACAGGGCCTTGCTGTCAATTGTTTCCAGGGCTTTGATCAACCTACATTCTCCTCTCAGTCACCAACCAGTCTCTTTCCCTAAATATGAGTAGCTGTGTGATCCTAACGTATGTTGTTAAAGATGCTGAGGGATCTTGTGCGGGGCTTTCTGAACTGGCATTCAGGGCATGGCTGCAGGGAGGCTAGTCAGTGAGATCCAGTGGTCCTGACAATGGATGGGAATGAAGAGTGAGGAGAACCAGCCCTGACTGTTGCTGTACCCCCACTCTTCCCACTCTACTGGCAGTGACCCACAGGGCAATCCAGGGACAAGTGGGTATGACTGCTTTCTGCCTGTTGTTGTTACTAAGGGCTGTCTAGTTGTTGCAGCACAGCAAAACACTGCCCTGTTCTGCACCATCCTCACAATTGTTGCCATGCCGTTGTTGAAGCCACTGTGTCAGTCCATCTTGTTGGGGGTTTTTCTTTTTTTTGCTGACCCTCCACTTCACCAAGCATGATGTCATTTGCAAGGCTTGCCCAAAGTACATAAGACTTAAGTCTTGCCATCCTTGCTTCTAAAGAGCATTCTGGCTATGCTTCTTCCAAGACAGATTTGTTCATTCTTCTGGAAGTCCATGGTATTCGGTATACTTCACGAACACCATATTTCAAAGGCATCAATTCTTCTACTTCGGTCTTCTTACTCATTGTCCAGCTTTCACATGCATATGAGGTGATTTAAAAACTATGATTTCATTTCGGGGTGCACCTTAATCCTCAAAGTGATACCTTTGATTTTTAATGATTTAAAGAGGTCTTTTGCAGAAAATTTGCCCAATAAAATACATTGCTTCATTTCTTGACTGCTGCTTCCATGAACATTGACTTAGGATCCAAGTAAAATGAAATCCTTGAAAACTTTTAGATTTTCTCCATTTATCACGATGTTGCTTATTGATCCAGTAGTGAAAATTTTCACTTTCTTTAGTCTATATATAGTAAAAGGTTATCCATACTGAAGACTAAAGTCTTTGACCTTCATCAGTAAATGCTTCAGCTACTCTTTGCTTCCAGTAAGCAAAGTGGTGTCATCTGCATATGAAAGCTTACTAATGAGTATTCCTCAAACCCTGACAACACATTCATCTCCATATAATCCAGTTTATCAGATTATTTGCTCAGCATACAGATTGAATGTTGTTGTTGTTGTTCTGTGCCGTGGAGTTGGTTCTGACTCATAGCGACCCTGTACAGGGTTTCCTAGGCTGTAAATCTTTACAGGAGCAGAGCCTCATCTTTCTCCCATGGAACAGCTGGCAGTTTCGAACTGCTGACCTTAAGGTTCACAGCCCGATTCGTAACCACTATACTACCAGAGCTCCTTACAGATTGACTAAGTATGGTAAAACAATACAACACACAACTTTCCTGATTTTAAACTTAGCAGTATTCCCTTGTTCTAACATCTGCTTCTTGGTCTATGTATAGATTCCTCATGACCAAAACGAAGTATCTGGAACTCCTGTTCTTTGCAATGTTACCCAGAATTTGTTATGATCTACAAAATCATATGCTTTGTATAGTCAATAAAATACAGTGAACATCTTTCTTGTATTCTCTGCTATCAGCCAAGATCCATCAGATATCAGCATTGATATCCCTTGCCCCACATCGTCTTCTGAATCCAGCTTGAATTTCTGGCAGCTCCCTATCAATATACTGCTGCAACCATTTTTGAGTGATCTTCAGCAAAATTGTATTTACTTGTGATATTAAGGATACTGTTTGATAATACCTACATTCTGTCGGATCCCCTTTCTTTTGTTTTTGTTTTTACTGTTTAATCCAGTAGTTTTTATTTTCTGATTTACTGCAAAGGTAAATTTAGTGAGCACAAATATGGATCTTTTCCAATTAATTGCCCAGGTAACTATCTTCCCCATTTATGGCCTAGACAAGTGATTGCTTCCAACTTTGCATCTTTTGTTGACACTTGTCAATTTGTATTCTGTGTATCCCTGGAGTCTAGTATTTGGCCAATGCTTTCAGGGCAGCTTGGACTTTTTTCCTGCAGTACCATCTATTCTTGATTATATGGTAACTCCAGAAATTTTAGAATGTCAACCGATTCTTTTTGGCATAGTCATCCTCCCTTGACCCTACCTGCATCTTTCAATATCTTATGCATAGAATCCTTCAATCATTCAATTTGAGACTTGGATTTTTTTTCTTTAATTCTTTCAGTTTGAGAAATACCCAGCATGTTTTTCCCCTTTGGTTTTCTAATTCCAGGTCTTTGCACATTTCATTATAATACTTTACTTTGTCTTCTTGAACCACCTTTTGAAATCTTCTTTTTAGTTCTTTTCTTCAGCATTTCTTGCATTCAGTTTACTTACCCTACATTCTAAAGAAGTTTCAGAATTTCTTTTGACATCCATTTTGGTCTTTCCGTTTTTCCCTATCTTTTTGAACTTCTGCTATCTTAGTGTGTCCTCTCACAATTTATCTGGTCTACAATCATTAGTATTCAATGTGTCAGATGTATTCTTGAGCTGACCTATTAAACATCATCAGTCAGAATAAGGCCAGGGGCTGATTGTGAAACAGGCCCTCAATTGCTCATATGCAAGCTCAAGTTGAAACTGAAGTCCACAAAAGTAAAAATGCGACCTTGAGTGTATCCCATCTGAATTTAGAGACCATCTCAAGAATAGATTCATTGACCTCCGGCTAGCCCAGCTCAGATCTCACAGCAGATGTGCTATCTTTATAAAGTATCCTTTCCAATGCAAATTTTAACTTTTAATTATACAAGAACTCTCCTAATTCAGAATAATTTAAATCAACTTTTCCCATGGGAAAATGAGAACACTGCAGCCTATTACACTTTTTTTTATTTCATATTGAGTTAATTTTTTTAATCATGCTATTTCAAATTTTCCTAATTCAGAGTCCCCATGCATGCTCCCACCCAGCATCTTGATTGGTCACAGAGCCCAGGACTAGAAATTCTGTATGCTTTAGCTTCTGATTAACTGAGAGTTAAGTTAGCCTGAAACCCTGTGGAAGTTGTTTCACACTCTCTCCTCCCTGACTCCCTGATACACAAGCCCTGTGAAAGAATTTGCTCGTCTTGCCCTCCTCTAGGACCAGGATTTGGAGCCAGGGCTTGGAGTTGGGGGAGCACACTGGGCTGCAGATATGTCAGGATTTAAAAAGATAATAATAATTTAACCCTGGTGGAAATCTGCCTTCTTAGTATCTCTTCCTTTTTCTATATTCTGAAATGAAGTAGGTAGTTATCCTGTGTATTTAGGATTAAGATTAATTAGGTTTTGCTTAATTAAAGTTTCCTGTTCTGATAACAACTCCAACCACCAACATTAGCATATTTAAATATCACAACTGTAGCATCTGTTTACCCATGTAAAGGTCCAAGAGATTGAAGTGGTTTGAAAAAAAAGAAAAAGTGTACCATGGCAAGTGGAGCTGAGCCCTTCCCACCATTCCTTGGGGCATTTAGGTAAAATCTAGGAAATGCTGCCCCTGACAAGGTCTTCAGGCCAAAAGGTAATGCTCCCTTTCTCTGCTTCTGTTCAAGCTTCTGCATTTTCTGAAAGGTACCTGGGCCTCCATGGACTTGACAACAGGGCATATGAGGTATGTCTTGGCATAACTGCCAGTTGGCAACATGATGAATTGGGTGGAATTGATCTTTGTCTCTAACCTTTTCTCTGAATTCCTATTCCCACTTCTTTGGCCCCAACCCAATTCTAAAACACTTTCCCTTTCCCAGGCCCAGTGTGCTATCCCTCTGCATCACTAAAGCCCACTCTTAAGAACACCTTTTGGCTTTGTCCTTCCACCATATTGTGAATCTAGGTTTACAAGGCCTCTCTCAAGCAAATGTGCAGTTTGGATTTGTGGGAAGTTGAAAAAGTACTTGGGTGGAGAGTCCTTCTTAGGGCCCTAGGAACTTTCCTTGATGACTCCTGTATAGAATGTTGGTTCTGCTTTGGGGGAATAAGCTACTCCTAAGGAAACAGAAAGTAACTCTGATAAATATATAAATAAACAGGTGCTACGGAGTCAACTCTGACTCCTATGCTTTAGAGAACCGTGCTCCCTAGGGTTCTCAGTGGTTGATTTAGTTGGAAATGGATCTCTAGGCCTTTCTTCCAAGGTGCCTCTGGGTAGACTGGAACCTCTGACCTTTCCATTAGCAGCCAAGCATGTTAGCCATTTGCACTACCCAGAGAAATCATAACAATTCAAGTAACTGCATGCGGGAATTTAAAAGGAAACTATTCCAGCCGTGTGCATATTGGACGCCAGAGAGCTGTGGATTCAGTATTAAAGCTATGGTGAGGACAACTTGGCTATCACCACCGTGTCCTTTCTCCTGAAGGCCCTCTGAGGTCACACCTTGTTGTTAAGTGTCATCGAGTCGGTTCTAATAGTATTGGGTTTCCAGTGAGCAACTGGTAAATCTGAACCTCCAACTTTGTGGTTCAAACCAAATTTAGAGTCCCGTGCTTTATCCCACAGCACCACATCAGGACTAGTTAAGGAAAATGTTTTTCCTTTTCTCCCTGCTTCTCTTCTACTGCTTCCTCTTCCTAAATATGAGGGAAGGCTGAGGCTCATGAGATTTGCTGTGCATTTTATTCAAAGTTCACATTTTCCCAGAACTTTGTGTTTATGCTACATGTCATTTACATCGAAGATCAAGTTCCCAATAAAAATAACTTACTGCCTGCAGCACCTCCCATTAACGCTCTCCCTTTGCCTCTGCGTGTATAGATGACCAAAGTGGCGCATCGTGTGTCTGCTCTGGAGGAGCAGCAGTTCCTCATCATCCATGCCACCGCTGATGGTAAGGCCAACTACATCCACCCCTCACATGTCTGCACAGCATCACCCTGGATGGAACTATGCATTCTGAAAAACACTTTCCTTTTTTCTTTTTTCAACAGAAAAAATCCATTTCCAGCACACCGCAGAACTCATTACACAATTAATTAAGGGCAAGGCTAATTACAGCTTACAGGTACGTGTGTGCATACCTAATTGGTTCCCCACCTGGAGACCAGCTTTCCTGGCCATAGAGAAAGGACAGATTGATATGCCATGTCACTGCACACAACTCTGGTATCATTGTGGCTGGGTAGGCACAGGCAGATCAGACAAAATAGCACATGGGTACTTTTCTGCCAGTTAGTGACAGCTCTGTGGTTCTGCTCTTCGGCAGTGTTTCAAAACCTTTGGGACTACCACTCCTCCCTTCCCCTCCACACTTCCTGGGCAGCACCCACACAGCCCACTGCCAGGCTGATACCAGTTTGCTGCTCTTGCCCATGTTGTTGAGAGCACCTCAAGCAGACACTGAACTCCTGCTCACTAATCAAAACTAGATGCCATGGAGTGAACTCCAACTCATGGTGACCCCACATGTGTGGGAGTAGAACTGTGCTTCATGGAGTTTTCAATGGCTGATTTTTCTAAAGGAGATCACCAGGCCTTTCTTCTAAGGCTCCTCTGGATGGACTTGAGCTCATTCACCATTTGCACCATCCAGGGACTCCTTTCTCTCACTAGCTCTCCTCTGTTACTGAATACTGGCTGATGTCCAAGAGCCCAGTGTGCCTGTGTGATAGAGTGCTGTCCGTCCCTAAACACAGACCCTGGGCCATACCCTCGTTAGCATCAATACTGACTCATAGCCCCAAGCCCAAACTCTTTCCAGCAACACAAACGGCTATCCCTAGAATCCACTTCCATTTCCTTCCTGTCCTCTAGTGCCTTCAGTAAAACAGGTATGGCTCCAAAGAAGTAGCCTTTTCCAGTCCAAACATTAATGGGAGATTTCCTAAGTTGAACACCTCAGATCCCTCAGAAAGCCCAGGTAAAGCTTCCAGGAAGAAATCAGTTTAGCTCAAGTATTGATGAATGGGGTAGGATGGACTTAGTTAATAATACATTTTAATGTACTTTTGAGACCTTTCAAATCACTGTAATTGTAGAAGTTACTATGGCACTATTAAACGAATCTGATACACGTACACATACTCACTGCACGACAGCCATCACTGATGAAAAGGAGATCTGTCTGTTTAAAGTAGTCCACTCTCTGAGATATAGCTAGGGAAGACAGCATGCTTCATCTGTGTCAGTACAAGGGGCCCCATACTGCCAGGCTTTCAGACATAAAGAATATCAGGAACAGACACTCAGAGGCTTTGTAGCAATGCTAACTTCTGAGTTAAGGACATAGGAACTGGGAACCGGGGATAGGAGGGAAATATACTTCTTACTCTATACTCTTCTGTACTATCTGATGCCCCTTGATAATAAATACAGTTGCCCCTTGATATCCTTGGGGCATTAGTTATCTGAAGATGCTCATCCTCCTTTATACATTAAATCATGTCTATCTAGTAGTTGTTGTTAAATGCTATTAAGTCATAGCAACCCTGTATAGTGTTTGAACCACCAACTTTGCAGCTAGCCGCCCATGGCTTACCCTCCAGAGCCACACCAGACTCCTAGGTTACTTACAGTATCTGATACAATAGAAATGCTCCTGTCAATCATACTTTATGTTCTCTCCTAGCCTTTGACAGATTGCTTTGACCATTTAATTGTTGTTGTTGTTTTCACCTCCCAATACTTTCAATCTGTGGTTGGTTGAATCCACAAATGTAGAGCCAACAGATATGGAGGGCCAACTGTACTTTGAAATAAAAGTGAATGCCACCACCACCACCCCCCCAAAGAGATAAGAGGACGACCGGATTCAAATTGCAGGCTACAGTCTAGTACCATGGAAAGAATATGAGCTTCAGAGTCAGACAGACTTGGATTTGCATCCCTGCTGAGCTATGTACCTTTGTGTTAGGTTACACAGTTCCCCCTGTGTTACAGGAGGTGTCATTACCTGTTGCTGTTGATTTGATTCCAACTGATGTCAACCCCATGTGTGTCAGAGTAAAACTGTGCTCAATAGGGTTTCAATGATTGATCTTTTTAGAAGTAATTAATCAGAAAACTCCAACAGCCAACTTTTCAGTTAGGAACCAAGAGCTTAACTGTTTGCACCAACAAGAGACTCTAAATAGAATAATTCCTTTTATTAATCATTATTATTTCCTATATCCCTGGCCTTGTTTTAATCACTATTAAGGTATTATACCATGTAATTCGCTCATAAATTTATGAGCTAAGTCCTATTATTATCATCATCCCAAATGATACAACTAGATACCGAGGCCAAGAAAGTTAGCTTGTCCAAGGTCACATGGTGATTGAGTAGCTAAGCCAGGATTGGCCTGGCCTCAGAGAAGCAGGACTATAGGATGCAAAACACAAGTGGAAAGTTATAGAGAAAGCACAGAATTCCTTCCATTTCTTTTGTGACTCCTGATGCCATCAAGGCTTGGCCCACTGACTTCAGAGACCCTGAGCAAATATGTATGTTACAAATTCAAACAAGCAGACCTGGACTGTAAGTAGTCTGACCCCTGAAATGTTTCTAATTTATTCAGCCAGTCCCACTGCACATGGCAAGGAGACTGGCCGTCTTCTTAACGAGGCTAATTTCCAACCTACAGGACCCGCCTAACAGGGCTGCCAGGCAAAACATCAAGGAGGGGAAGATGCTAACAATGCAAGATGCTTACAAATGAACTGATAAAGTTAAAATTCAGAGCTGTGTGGGGTCTGGGTTTCATTAGGTCCATATCTTACACACATCCTGGAGGAAGTATCTTCCCCAGCCTCACGGGGGAGGTGGGATCCTGTGCGTGTAACTTCTCTTGCCTTCCTTGCAGATCTACCCTGATGAGAGCCATTACTTCCATAGCGCCTTCCTCAAACAACACCTATACCGCTCCATCACCAACTTCTTTGTGGAATGCTTCAGGATTGAAGACCAACTCCCCACAGTCACAACGAAAGAGGATGAGGAAGAGGACTAACCCTGTGTCAGCCCTAAGCACAAGCGAGGCTCTTTCTATAACAATATGCAACTGAGAAATTCCCCCTGCCCCTCCCTCTTCCCTTAGAGGGCTGAGGTGGGGGCCAGAGTGTTACGTTCCATAGCATGTGTGTCTCAGAGACCAAGGCAGTTTTGCTAAGAAACAAGCTCCTTCCCTGGGTGGAGATACATCATCAAGCATGCCTGGTTCAGAACGGGAACAGCTTGGCCTCAGTGGCATGACTTTCTCTTGGCCCTGGAGGGATTGCTAGATCAGACGGCCCTTCCCACAAGGAACAAAGCGTGAGGATCAATGGTAGCTAAGGCCTACTCTGAGGTCTGGAAGAAACTGGCCCTTAAATTCCAGCTATCAAGCAGTAGCATTAAGACCCACCATCTACTTTAGAGTACCACATTCACCTTAGCATCACCACATCCTGTCCCATGTAACTGTGCCATGGAACCCACAAGTACAGCACAATTATTTTAACAAGACTTGTTCACATATTGCATATTGGCTTGCTCTTTTCTGTAATTAGAAGATTCCACATTGCTAAGGGGCTGCACTAAGAAGACAGACCTCCTTCTGTACAAAGTATTACTGTAGCTATGCTAATGGTTCATCTTATGGAGTTAATTCATATTTTTCCATGGTTTTACCAGACACTCCATTGTTTTCTGTCATGGGTTGTTTTGCTTTGTTTTGTTTCCTTCGGTCATTGTGTAATCTTTCTGCTTTTTGGATAAAGAAACAGATTGAAAGTAATTGTTGTCTCATAAACTTTGTCTTCAGACTTTGTGGAGACAGTTCAAAAAGCTGAAGGGGAAAAAAATTATCTGATACTATTCCCTACAAAAGTAAATAAAGAGCTCTGTTCTCCCACAGAGCTGTAGATTCACAGTTGTCCATCAATATAACTCTTTCAAATCATACTTGTTCTCCTCAGTAAATCAGCAGGTCTTTTCCAGTGGCATTTGGTTAAGAAACAAAAAATTCAATGAGTTGATTCCACCTCCAGGCTCATGGTATGTGCCGGGGTCACAGGGGTCTCTGTGGAGGTGTGTGTGGGGATGAGCCAGCCTCAGTCTCTCATCCCAGATCGCTCCATTGCCCTCCCTGCTGCGAACAGCCTTGTGAGCTATCCTTTGACCAAATGTACAGCCAGTATCCACAGTGTATATTTCATTTTGTTGTATATAAGAAAGGAATGTGCGTCCACCATTGTGCAGTTGTCCCCAGCCCATGCCCACCAGCATGCTAACATTCTTTGGCTGATCTGAAATCTTTAGAAGTGATAGTTTGAAATGTATCCATTCCTGTCATTTCCTTTTGAGCCGATTGCCAACGTGAATGCCAGGACAGATTTCTCCAGTTCCTGGTCCTGTTTGTGGGTGTCCTTGACATCTCATCAGCAGAGAAGATGTATCCATGTTGCGTTTTGGTGTTTGGGGTTTGATTTCATCCACATGAGCTTTGAATGTGAGGTCATTTGGAAGACCTCCATCACAGGATTTGTTTTAAGGTGGCACACTGTCATTTGTGAAAAGGACCAATAGGCTGACACTGGACCAATCTGAATGCTACATGTTCATGCTTTTGCTGTTTCAATGGGCTTGACTGACTACAAAGCCAGCGTGGTCTGAAAGGGGAAGCCAGCTCTGGCCACAAGGTCTGTTAAGAGGGAAGTGAGGATGTGGCATGGTAGCGTCTGTTCATCCATGGAATAAAGCATTATTTTACCACTCGGATTGCTCTCTTCTTGCTTATCCTCCACCATCTCACCCTAGAAAGTGTTCAGGCAATCAAAACTGTATAAGGTATTCACTGGGCCCCATCCAGTACTGATGGAGCACCTCAAGAGACCCCAAACCAAAATCCAAATCAATTGCCATGGAGTTGATTCTGACTCGTGGCGAACCATCTATCAGTGTAGAACTATGCGCCATAAGGTTTTCGGTGGCTGATTTTTTTAAAGGTAAAGCACCAAGTCTTTCTTCTGAGGTTCCTCTGAATGGCCTCTAATGGCCAGCCTTTCAATCAACAACCAAGAGCTTCATCATTTGTGCCACCCTAGACCTTCTTTCAAGGGTCTCAGTGAGCACCAAATGAAAAATATTCCCGCAGTCATGGTAGTTTCGAGAGTAAGAGAGATAGGCTCAGTAAAACACACTGCAGAGATTTCCTAACAGTAAGAGTGAAATTGGTTCTCAGTTGAGGCCTTAGAATGCCACGCTAGATATATTTTTTAAAACTATCCTCTGTTGGAGATTTATTCATTCATGTTTTCATTAGTTCACTAAGTCTGGTTTTAAAACAGCCAAACCTAAAAGCAGAGGAATTGATTAAATAAATCCAAGTCACTGAGTTGCTTCCACCTCAAAGCAATTGATAAACCCATTCACCTGGACTGACCTGTCTGACTCTTGGCCTCCTTCTTGACCAAGAAACAAGGTGCAGTGAAGATCAAAGCCAAAAGTAGCAGAGGCCATTCTAAGCCTCATTGTGTTCTTCTCCCCAAAACAGTATCTGCATAAACCATCCTCACTATCCCTTAGCCTCAGTAAAGATAACCAAATGACTCCTGCCCACCTTTCCCAATCCTCTCTTGGATGAGGATTACAGCTTGTGTTTACACAAGAAAGTAAATTTTCCATCTTTTGAAACACTGGGCATAGAATGATGTGGTAGGACTGGTACTGAAAACAGACATATGCCTGACTCATTGGAAACCCCCCCTCCCCAATTCCAGCTCCAGGGCACCATCAGTCTATCCCCTGCTGAAGTAGAAATGCAATAAATATAGAAAGGCTCTGGGGACATGGAGTACCTAACTCAAGATCCCTGCAGGTGTATCTGCTTGGCCTTATCTGTGACTAGAAACCGCAGGCTTTCCCTAAGCATTTGAGTTAGATATACCCAGGGGTTCAAAAAGTTTGTGAAATTTCCATTATCCTTTCCTTCCATTTTCTCACATTTATGGCACATTTGAGTGTGAATTATTATTTCCATTTTTAATTCATTTTAAATGTTTTCACAACATTCAGCCATACATCTATGTTGTTGTTAAATGCCATTAAGTCAGTTCCCACACAATAAGATTTCCAAGTTGCTGCTGGTGGGTTTGAACTGCCAACCTTGCAGTTAGCAGTCCAGCACACCTCTAAGTGCCTCAAAACCCAGTGCAAGGATCACAGCCTCAGACATGTAACACTGCCCACCCCCTCACCCACCTCCAACCCCACCACCCACCACCTCATGGTAGGTTATTTAGGACCTGAGACACCAGATTGACCCAGGTGTGTATATGGGGGGGGGGGGGGGTCTCTGTCAGCATTTGGTTGGAATCATGCTCCTTAATCTCCTACCTGACAGAGTAGTCCCAAGAATAACTACTTTGGTTAAGGGATGGATGGTCAGGAAGCCCTTATTAAAACGCCTGGTGGTGGTGGTGATGTGCTGTGGAGTCGGTTTTGACCCACAGTGACCCTGTGAGGTTTCTGAGGTTGTAAATCTTTATGGGAGCAGAAAGCCTCATCTTTCTCCCATGGAACAGCTGGTATTTTCAAACAGCTAAATTTGAGGTTGGCGGCCCACTCAACTTGTAACCACTACGCTATCAGAGCTCCCATTAAAATGGATGAAGTTCTAACAGTTTCTATGCAAATGCCCTTCTAGCTTCTTTTAAAACTCCTAGTGTTTAAAAAAAAAAAGCCAGAAGGGCATTTGCATAGAAACTCTCAGACCTTCCTCAACTACCCAGGGGGTATGAGTTCTTAAGGTAACCTCAGCAGAACAGAACAGGAAGCTTGATAATCCAGAGAGAATGTAGTAAAAGAGGAGTTTTCAGAGGGTGCTGCAGCTTCTGGGTGGAAAGGAAGCAGGGAGGGAGATGGAGAACTCACCTAGTGGGGCTCCCCAGAAAGCCTGTATGGGCAGCCCTCTGGGATGCTGTCCTGTTCAGGCCTTGGTTACCTCATACAAATCACAGTCTATGAAACACTCATAACTCAGGAAATCTAAAGCCCAGGGAAGTGGAGGACGTACTTAAAATTACACTGGAAGGCAGCCTTGCCCCTCCATTCCTTTCTCCTTTTTTCTAGGTTTTATTCTTTGTAAAGATAAGCTCACAAGCTTTAGTCTCCAGAGGTTCCAGAATATTCTTTTGGGGGCTTTCAGCCTTTCCTGTGTTTGTCCCAACACTCAGCGTCTGGTCAACACAAGTACAAGATTGGTAGAAATGGAGAGTACAAGTCCTAGATTCTGCGTAAACAATACATCTATGTTGTCCTTGTTGCTGTTAAGTGCCGTCAAGTCAGTTCTGCTTGGACACTTGTGATTCCTGTTCAGTTCACGCCTCCCTCTCCTGGAAAATCTCTTACTGCCTTAGATTACAAGACATCAAATGGACTGTCACAAGGTTTATGTCTGTGTTTCCCAGACCTGGGTCTGAACTATCCACAAGTCCAGGGAGCATGACAAAGACACACAGCACAGTGAGGGTTCTGTGGTACAATTTTCACCTTGCACATGGGAGATCAGGGTTCAACTCCCAGCAAGTGTACCTCATGTGTAGCCACTACCCATCTGTCAGTGGAGACTTGCCTGTTGCTGAGAAACTAAACAGGTTTTAGTAATTTCCAGACTACAGCTGTCTAGGAAGAAAGACCTGGCAATCTACTTCTGAAAACCAGCCAATGAAAACCCTAGTGATTGCAATGGTCTGATCTACAGCCAATAATGAGGATGGCAAGGAACTGGACACTGGTTTGTGCCCTTGTGCATGGGTCAGATCGGACAAAAGAAAGACATAGAAGGAGCTAAACGAATTCTACCCTCTGAATAACACATTTTAAAAACTAACTGCCATTGTGTCAGTTCCAACTGATAGTGACCCTGGACAGAAAAAAAGATAAGGGTTTTCAAGACTGTTACCTTTCAAAAGCAGGTTTTTGGAAGCAAACTCAGTCAACCATTTGCACAACCCAAAAATAAATAAACCAATAACACTGCCATAAAATCCATTGTAACTCACTGTGGCCCATATACAGGGCTTCCAAGGCCACAACATCTTCACAGGAGATGATAGTGGGGTTGGGCAAAATCACTCCTGGTGGAAAACCACTGCCCAGATGCTCCAGATGTAATCACAAACCCTGCACCAGTTTAAACTTCACAGCTTCTCTGGGAACCAGACTTGAAGTCTTGTTTCTGTTTTCCCTATAATTCTAGAGTACTTTGGACTTACAGCAGGATCCTATTCACAGGTTTTATTTTGGTTCATTCAATATCCATTCACCAGATTTCAAAACAAGCAAATTAATTAGCACAGGGGAATACCTGGAAGATTCATGAGGAATAAATGAATAATTTTACCACTCCTTCAGCTAAAATCTAGAAGAAAAGATCAGAAATTCAAATGTATTTTAGAAAGAGCCCTTTATTAAGTCTTAAACGGGACAAAGACAAATGATCTAGATGAGGAGACCATCAGCATGAGGTCATAATTGTGTCCAAAGTGTTTGTGGCCACATGGCTATTTAGAAAATATAGAAAACAAAGGAAATTAGACACACACACAAAAAAAAGTCATGATTGGCAGCAGATCAGTTCATCACTGACGTTAGTGGGACAGCAAAAGTAAAGGGAACCAAGAACCAAGATTGGTATACACACATGACTGCATATTAGACAAGTTCACAGGATTGATTCTGAACCACCACCACCACCACATTAGTCAGTTTGACTCATGACCGTGTAGCCATGATACATCAATTTCCACTAAGGGTATGCCCAGGTAAGACCCTAAGAGTGAGACTGTCCCACCCCGGGCTGGCTAGGGAAGTCATAGAAATCCACTGTCAAATGCACTGGCTGAGTGCAAAGTTTTTCCACTGCTGGTTAATAACTATTATTGTTACATGTTGTGCTGCCCAATGCCATGCTCATGGTAACTCAAGGAGCAACTGGTTAATAGGAAAACTCAATGGAGGCAGAATTTGTCAAGACTCAAAATGGAGTGGGTTCCCACTGTAAAACATTGTTAAATGCCATTGAGTAGGTCCCAATTCACAGTAAAACTGTTTTAAGTTTTCCAAGGAGCAGCTGGTGGCTTTGGACTACCACCCTTGTGGTTAGCAATCCAGTGTTTATCCAACAATGCCTTTGCAAATCAAGTGCTTAGAATTTATGGTCAGCCATCCCCAGGGAACACCTGTAAACATTCCTTTCTGTCTTACACAGTTACATACTCCTCTTTTCTCCATACAAAATAATAAAATCTTTGATAACATTTTCCCAAATAACTCAAATAATATTTTCTTTAAAGTAGGTGCTTAATATATATTGAATGAATGAATGAATAAAAAAATACTCAAAGTACTCTGCCTTGCATTTATTGGAGCCCCCAAGAGTAATTGTTGTTGTTATTGTTAAGCGCTGTTGAGTACTAATTAAGTGCCAATGAACATAGAATGTATGAAGTTCTGAATCATAGCAACTCTGTCTAGGGTTTCCAAGGAGCAGCTGATGAGTTTGAACCATGGTGCTTGTACTACAGTCCACACCAGGACGCCCCAAAGAGTAATGACAATAAATTGTGCCACTGGAATGTGGAAGAGGGAGAAACTCTTATTCACCAAAAGGGTAAGACCAATCTTTCCAGAAAAGTTGGATCCTGAAGAAAGAATAAAACGCATAAAAACATAGGAAAAGGAGGAAATATTCTGAATAGCGCCACAGTAGGGACCTGGAAGACAGTGTCTCAATGCAAAGGAGAATGCTGGAGAAATGCAGTGAGGGAACAGATCCCCCCAGAGTACCAGGCACCCTGTGCCCCCTCCCTTCCTACCTGACTTCATCTCACCCACAGTCTCTGAGTTTGATAACCTGACTCTACTTGGAGTTCTGGTGTGGTGCTCTAGGATAAGCACTGGACTGCTAACCACAAGGTTGGTAATTCAAATGCACCAGCTTCTGGAGACCCTTTACAGGGTCACTATGAGCCCCACCACTCATCTGTCACTTTGTTGTGCTATGGTAGCTTACATGTTGCTGTGATTCTGAAAGCTATGCCAACAGTATTTTAAATATCAGCTGAGTAATGAATGTGGACAGATTTCAGCCGAGTTTCCAGAAAGGCAAACTAGGAAGAAAGAGAGACAGACTACTTCTGAATATTTAGTCACTGAAAACATTATGAATAACAATGGAACACTGTCAGATAGCACCAGAATACTGAATATCAAAACATGGGGAATAGTACCAGAATATTGTCAGATACAGTGCCAGAAGATAAGCCCCTTAGGTCAGAAGGCATTCAAAATATGACTGGGGAAGAACTGCCTCCACAATAAAGAGTTGACCCCATTATGACACAAATGGAGTAAAGCTATAAGGACCTTCATTTGCAGGTGGGGCACAACTCAAAATGAGGAGAAACAGTTGCAAACATCCATTAAGAATTGGAACATAGAATGTATGAAGTATGAATCTAGGGAAATAAGTTGTCAAAAATGATATGGGAAAAAAAAATTGAAATGAAACAAATAAACATTGGTATCCTAAGCACTGATGAGCTGAAGTCAACTGGTATTGGCCCTTTTAAATCTGGTTATCACATGGTTTATTATGCCAGGAAAGACAAATTGAAGGCATGATATTCATCATCAAAAAGAACATTTCAAGATCTATCTTGAAGTGCAATGCTGCCTATGATAGGATAATATCCATATGTCTACAAGGAAGACCAGTAGACAACTATTATTCAAATATATGCACAAACCACTAAAGCCAGTTTGAACTTGTAGATGAACTTGAAGAGTTCTATAAATTCTCCAGCCTGAAACTGATTGAACATGCTATCAGGATATGTTAATATTTACTGGAGATTGGAATACAAAGGTTGGAAACAAAGAGGAAGGATCAGTCATTGGAAAATAATAGCCTTAGTGATAGAAATGATGCTGGAGATCGCTTGATGGAATTTTGCAAGACCAGTGACTTCTTCAATGAAAATACCTTTTTTAAAAAAACACATTAAAGATGACTATGCTCATGGACTTTTCCAGATGGAATACACAGAAATCAAATTGACTACATCTGTGGAAAAGCTCCATATCATTAGCCAAAATAAAACCAAGGGCTTTTGTGCTCATATTCAAGTTCAGGTTGAAGCTGAAGAAAATTAAAACACATTCATGGGAGCCAAAATATGAACTTGAACATATCCAGCCTAAATTTATAGATCATCTCAAGACCAGATTTGATGACTTAAACACTAATGACTGAAGACTGGAAGAGCTATAGGATGACATCAAGAGCATCGTACAGAAAGAAAGCAAATTTTGGTCATGAAGAAGACTAGAAAAAAGGAAAAGTCAAGGAGGATGTCAGAAGAGACTCTGAAAATTGTTTTCCAGCATGGTGGTGGGGTTGACTGTGTGCCAGGGAGTCATTTCTAACTCAAAGCAACACTGCATAGGGTTTCTGAGGCTGTAAATCTTTACTGGGACAGAAAGCCTCATCTTTCTCCCATGGAACAGTTGGTAGTTTTGAACAGCTGACCTTGAGGTTAGCAGCTAGACTTGTAACCACTACGCTACCAGAGCTCCAGCATAGTGATGAGGATTCTTGTTTCCTTCACACAGAGATGCAACCCATGCAAAGGCTGTGGTCTTTATCATCTTAAATAAGTATTTTGAGTTCTCTTAGCTTTCAGCAAGCCAGTCCATATCATCTGAATATCGCAGGTT
>NW_006408684.1:5025215-5026560 GCF_000296735.1 Chrysochloris asiatica | reverse complement strand
CTGCATTGCTGGTGGGATTGCAAAATGGTCCAACCTCTCTGGAAAGCAATATGGCGCTTCCTCAGAAGGTTGAAAATAGAAATACTGTATGATCCAGCAATTCCTCTGCTTGGTGTTTACCCACAAGAAATACGAGCCACAACACAAGAAGATATATGCACACCAATGTTCATAGCAACACTATTTGTAATAGCAAAGAAATGGAGACAGCCAAAGTGCCCATCAAGTGAAGAATGTATAAACAAACAATGGTACATACACACAATGGAATATTATGCTACCTTGAAGAATAACAAGGAAGCTGCAGGGTCACCCATGGTGGACAAGTTTCATTAAAACTTGTAGATAAAGAGACTAAGAAGAAAGGGCAATGGAAACCTTCTGTATGCTCACAGAACATTGTCCATAGATATCTTAGGCATTGTTGTTGATGCTGTTAAGTGTCGTCGACTTGATTCTGACCTATAGTGACCCTGTATAGGGTTTCCAATGAGCAGCTGGTGAGTTTGAACCGCTGAGCTTGCAGTTCAAACAGCTTTGCAGTCTGGTGCATTAACCCACAATGTCACACTCTCAGGCATTAGTGAGCTTAAACAGACTGGTATTGGCCATTTTGAATCTGATGACCACATGGTTTACTATGCCATAAATGACAAATTGAAGAGGAATGGTTCTGCTGTATTCATTCTCAAAAAGAACATATCCAGATCAGTCATGAGGTACAATGCTGTCTGTGACAGGATAATATCCATGAGCCTAAAGGGAAGACCAGTTAATACCACTATTATTCAAATTTATGCACCAACCACTAAAGCTAGTGAGGATGAAATAGAAGATTCTACCAACTTCTTCAACCTGAAATTGATCAAACATGCAATCAAGATGTATTGATCATTACTGGTGATTGGAATGTAAAGGTTGGGAGTAAAGAGGAAGGATCAGTAGTTGGAAAATAGAGTATTGGTGATAGATATGATGCCAGAGAACACATGATTGAATTTTGCAAAATCAATGATTTGCTCATTTCAAATATCTTCTTTAGACAGCGTAAGAGACAACTATAAACATGGACCTCACCAGATGGAATACATAGAAATCAAATTGACTACATCTGTGGAAAGAGAAGATGGGAAATCTCCATATCATCAGTGAAAACAAGGCCGGGTGCAGACTGGAACAAACCATCAATTACTCATTGGCAAACTCAAACTGAAGCTGAAGAAAATGAAAACAAGTCCACATGAGCCAAATAGGACCTTGGATATATCCCAGCTGAATTTAGAGATCATCTGAAGAACAGATTTGATACATTAAACACTAAAGACTGAAGACCAGAAGAGTTGTG
>NW_006408684.1:5018801-5024070 GCF_000296735.1 Chrysochloris asiatica | reverse complement strand
CTTAAAACATTTACTGATGAAGATCAAAGAGCACAGCCTTCGGTATGGATTACATCTCAATGTCAAGAAAACAAAAATCCTCACCACTGGACCAATCAATAACATTCTTATCAATGGAGAAAAGGTTGAAGTTGTCCAGGAGTTCATTCTTCTTCGATCAACTATCAACACTTACGGTAACATCAGTTAAGAAATCAAATGACATATTGCATTAGGCAAATCTGCTGCACTAGACCTTTTTAAAGTGTTGAAGAGCAAAGATGTCAGCTGGAAGACTAAAGTGTACCTGACCCAAACCATGGTTATTTTCAATAACCTCATATGCATGTGAAAGCTGGACAGTGAATAAGGAAGACCATAGAAGAATTGATGCTTTGAGTTATGGTGTTGGAAGAGAATATTTAAAGTGCCATGGGCTGCCAAAAGAACCAATAGATCCGTTTTGGAAGAAGTGCAGCCAGAGTACTCCTTGGAAGCCTAGATGGCCAAACTTTGTCTCTCATGCTTTGGACATATTGTCAGGAGGGACCAATCACTTGAGAAGGATATCATGTTTGGAAAGATGGAGGGTCAGAGAAAAAGAGGAAGACCCCCAACGAGATAGAATGGCCAAGTGGCAGCATCGATGGACTCAAGCGTGGCAACAGTAGTGAGGTTGGCCCAGGATCGGACAGTGTTTCTTTCTGTTGTGCATAAGGTTGCTATGAATCAGTACCAACTCGATGGCACCTAACAACAACAACAACAGCTTCTTCTAAGACACATTTGTTTGTTCTTGTTACATTCAATATTATTCTTCACCAACACCATGATTCAAATGCATCAATCCTTCTGGGGTCTTCCTTATTCATTGTCCAAATTTACATTCATCTGAAGCCATTAAAAATACCAAGGTTTGTTTCAGGCATACTTTAATCCTCAAAGTGACATCTTTAACACTTTTAAGAGGTCTTTTGCAGCAGATTTGCTAATGCAATGCATCATTTGATTTCTTGACTGCTGCTTCCATGAGCACTGATTGTGAATCCAAGCAAAATGATGTTTTTGACAACTTTAATCTTTTAATACTGCATACAAGTAAATTTTTGCTGAAGACATTTCAAAAACTGTTGAAGCAGTACATCAGCAGGAAGCTGCCAGAAATTCAAGTCGGATTCAGACGAAGACGTGGAATGAACGATATCATTGCTGCTGTCAGATAAATCTTAGCTGAAAGCAGAGACTGCCAGAAGGCTGTTTACTTGTACTTTACTGACTATACAAAGGCTTTCTACTATGTGGATCTTAAGAAACTATGAATAATATAGTGAAGAATGGAATTCCAGAACACTAATTGTGTTCATGAGGAACCTGCACAAAGACCAAGAGGTAGTCATTCAAACAGAACAAGAGGATACTGAATGGTTTTAAATCAGGAAAGATGTACATGATATGCTTTCATCATACTTATTCAATTGTTGTATCCTTTCAACATACTTATTCAGTCAGCATGCCAAGCAAATAGTTCAAGAAGCTGAATTACATGAAGAAGAATGTGGCATCAGAGTTGGAGGAAGATTCATTAACAACCTGAAATATGCATATGACACACCCTTGCTTTTTGGAAGCAAAGAAGACCTAACACACTCAGTAATGAAGATCAAAGACCATAGTCTTCAGTAGTATTCCACCTCAATGTGAAGAAAACAAGAATCCTCACAGCTGGAGTAATAAACAACATGATAAATGGAGAAAACATTGAAGCTATCAAAGACTTCCTTTTGCTTGATAACATTGAATTGTTGTTAACTTTCTTCAACTCACAGTGACCCTGCATAGGGTTTCCAAGGAGAAACTGGTGGGTTTGAACTGCCAACCTTGCAGTTCAAACCAATGTTGTGGTTGACTGCTTATCCTACAGTACCACACCAAGACTCCTAACATTGAATGTTACCCAAATATTAAGTATGATTTTGTAGATTTCAATACTATCAGCATTAAAAAAAAACTCCATCAGTTCCTTTTTCCAAGTATAAGCTACTTTCTAACAATGGAAATGGGCTTGCATTAACGTGCCATGTGTTTGTCTTTAGAACACATATAGAGTTTTAGAAGTCTGACTGCGGTTAGACATTTGTAAGGCATGAGGCTTTCATTACAGGGATGTTCTCATATTCATGAGTCTGAGGTCCCCCAGGTTCCCACAGCTCTGGCATGCCCAGGAAGCTATTTTGGTAGACAGACTTCACTCTGCAGATCTAACTCATGGAGAGGATGGGGTTAACAAAGTGAGACCGAGAGAGGCAACTCCTGAGTGAGCAGCTGCAGCCTGGAGAAGAGCCTGTGTCATAATATCCATTTTAATGAAAATATTTGCCTGCCCAATTTCTTTTATGCATGGTCTAATTTCTTACAGCTGGTCTAAGTGACTCTTATATCCCACCCCCCAAGGCAAGGGTTTTTCATTTGACACTTGGACCATTAGGGCAATTCATGGATAGGCTCCAGGGGGCTCTAGGAGTCCCTGAATTGACAAGCAAAGGCGCTGTGTGTGTATGCATGTCTAACACCATCCTGGTAGCACCAAGAGTTGATACACAGTAACAAAAGGCCATTCATGCCAAAGGGCGTTGCTTTGGATCTTATGAATACAACTACCCAACTAATCCTTCTGGGAGGCAGCTTTTGCTCTGACAGAGAGTAATAATTGTGGCACCTGCAGACTACAGGAGAATCTCACAGAGTTTTTCTTTCCCTTTTTTCTAGAAAAGGACTGTAACTAATTTAAAGACTCTCTTACAAAATAGTGGCCAGCACAAAATCAGCCAGATGAGTAATCTGCATCTTCAGTTTACGTAAAATATGTTCACGGCATCTTCATGCTATTTCATTGTTTAAGTCTCAAAACATTCCTGAGGAGGAGGTTAAATTAGGTAATATAACTATTTCAATTTTACAGATAAGAAAAACAAGACACAGAATGTTTAAGTGATTTGCTTAAAGGACATAGTTAATGGTTGAACCAGCTCTAGAATCCAGTTATCTTAGATCCCAGGCAAGGGCTTATTCCTATTCTACATACATTTTAGGAGTCCTGGTGTGGAGCTGTAGGACTGCAAAGTTGGTTTGAACTACATTGTCAGCGGTTCAATATCACCAGCCACTCCTTGGAAATCTTATATAGGGTCGCTATGGTTTCAAACTGACTAAAAACACCCTTTTTAACCCAAGCATTCTAAAGCTTGTTGTTGTTGTTGTTGTTGTTAAGAGCCATCGAGTTGGCTCTGACCCATAGTGACCCTGTATAGGGTTTCCAAGGAGCAGCTGGTGAGCTTGAACCACAAACCTTGCAGTTCAAACGACTTTGTGGTCTGACGCATTAACCCACAACGCCACACCAGGAATCCTTCTAAAACTTACCAGCCACAAACTAACCATCCTAGTACCTGCTGCACAAGACCTTTTTAAAGTGTTGAAGAGCAAAGATGTCAGCTGGAGGACTAAGTTGTGCCTGACCCAAGTCATGGTATTTTTAATAACTTCATATGCATGTGAAAGCTGGACAATGAATAAGGAAGACCGTAGAAGAATTGATGGTTTGAGTTATGGTGTTGGAGGAGACTATTGAAAGTGCCAAGGGCTGCCAAAAGAACCAACAGATCTGTGTTGGAAGAAGTGCAGCCAGAGTGCTCCTTGGAGGCCAGGATGACCAAACTTCATCTCTCATACTTTGGACATATTGTCAGGAGGGACCAGTCACTGGAGAAGGACATCATGTTAAGTAAGGTGAAGGGTCAGAGAAACAGAGGAAGTACCCCAGCAAGATGGACTGGCAAAGTGGCAACAATTGTGAAGTTGGCCCAGAACTGGGCAGTGTTTAGTTCTATTGTACATAGGGTTGCTATGAGTCAGTACCTAACAACAACAAGTGACTGCCCCAATACTGGGGAGCAGACTTTTTCCTGTCTGGCTGAATCAAAAGACTCGTGGAATTAAAATCAGACCTGTAGACATCCACTACTTTTATTTTTGGTCCTCTGAATCTCTCTGATGCATAGGATCTGAGCCCTCTAGAAGTAAACCACAATCAAGTGAGGATAAGCTGATTATAATAACCACTCTCCACTGTGACCCCCAACTATTCTCCCCTCCTAGTATTCCAGTCCTTACCTAGTTCCCTCCCACAGTGCATCAGATCTGATCTCCGTGACAATAGAATACTGCAGAGGTGACAGTGTGTAACTTCAAGCCTGGCTCATAAAAGGCAATGCAACTTGTGCCTTTGTCTTCTGGATTCCTTATTCTGAGAAAGTCAGCCTCCACGCTATAAGGACCCTCAAGCTTGCCTGTGGAGAGGTTTTACATGGAGATGTCATAACTGAGGCCTTATAAAACACCAACAGAAATCTCTAATTTGCACTGGAAAATATTTATATTTATATATTTTACAGTTCCAAGGACCCATTACTCCACAGAAACATTTTTAAAATCGAGGAAAAAGTCCAAGGCAATATGGCATAGTAAGCAGATGCTCCAAGCATACCCTCTGCAACAAAGACATGGGAGACCAAGTGAAAGAGATACAAACAGTAATCCTGGAACTTTGAGCGTCACAGGATAGGCAACATGATGGACTGAGTTCTGACTGGAAGAGGAAACTGAGGAGTAGTGACAACGAAGAAATGGGCACACTGTGGACTGGCATGGAGTAGTACAGCCATCTTGAAGTTTTGTGAGCAGCTGTTGATACAACAGCCTGCAGGCACAGGACATGGCTAGAGGTTGTTTGCAAAAGGATACAGTTCTCCCTTGTCCAGTTCCACTATCACCAACCAAGCAACCAATGGCAGCCCCTCTTGCAAAGTCCCTCATCTGCCTGGGGTCAGGCACTAAGCATATTGCCCTTTCTTCAGAAGGAGCATGAACCCACCCAGAACTATACTACACAAATAGTGAACAGAGAACTTACTGGGTTCACACTTCCGATCTCTATCACACCACTGGGAGACAGGCGGTGAGTGCATGAGAACACACCAATATACAATCAGCAAAAACACATATATACTGGAAAGGAAAGAAACCCAGGATAAGCAAAGCACTGCTTAAGAAGAAGAAGAAGGTTTGAGGCCTGTCACTTCCCGACTTCAAAATTTGCTACACGGCTACAGTGGTCAAAACAGTTTGGTACTGGTACAATGAAAGATACAGAGATCAATGGAACAGAGTTGAGAATCCAGAAATTAACCCATCTACATACAGCCAACTGATTTTTGACAAAACACCTAAATAT
>NW_006408684.1:5004094-5015882 GCF_000296735.1 Chrysochloris asiatica | reverse complement strand
CAAATATTGCATCAGATTAATCTGTGACAAAATAGTTCTTTAAAGTGTTCAAGAGCATAGTTGTCAGTTTGAGAACTAAGTTGTACCTGACCCAAGCTATGGTCTTTTCAATCATCTCATATGCATATGAAATGGACAATGTACAAGCAAGGCCATACAAGAATTGATGCATTGGAATTATGGTGTTGGAGAAGAATATTGACCAGAGACTCCAGAAATAAAAACAAATCTGTCTTGGAAGAAGAAAAAAAAAAAATCATTGAACTAATAAATGTTCCCTCTGTTCAGAAAAAAAACCCCACACATATATACAATCAGCAACTAAATATAAATACAACACCACAAAGTCTCAGAGAAAACAATTTCAGATTACACAAAGAAACAAGACAGGGTGTCTCAAATAACCAAAATACAGAGTCAGAAAATGTAACACCAGAAACTGTATCAGAACTACCTGACAAGGAACTTGAATGCTAATTAGATAGCTAGCCATATTCCCAATTCTAACCCTCACTCCTTACTCCTACTTGCTCAGTAAAAGGAGGAACAGAGGCTAAGGCAGAGTTAGAAATGGTCTGTCTAGCTATTGAAAGAGTGGTCCAATACAGAGTCTTTCTACAAAAAAATTGAAAGCTTTTTTCTTTCTTTCTCTCTTTCTCTTTCTTCTTTCTCTCAAAGAGCAGGTAAAGACATCTTAGCAGTCAAGAATATGGCTAGCTATCTAAAGTTTAGCTTTCTGTAACAGAGCATTTGACACATATAAGAGGGCAACAAATCCAACAAAGAACAAAATCTAGTCTAGGATCACCTAGTACATGGATAGGTGCACGTGTACAAATATGTGAGAACAGATAGAAGTATCTATTGTTGTAAAGTGCTGTGCAATCAATTCCAACCCATAGCAACCCTGTACAGGGTTTCCAAGGAGCTGCTGGTGAGTTTGAATCACTCATCTTGCAATTCAAGCCAATCTTACAGTCCAGTGCATTAATCCACAGCGCTACACCAGGACTCGAGAACTATCTATATGTGCATGGAAATATAGTTGTGTGTGCAGGCACATATTATTGAAGATACATCTACAGATACTTCTAAGACACACCCAAACAAGTTCTAAGATTTAGTCTCTATTTATCAGGAGCAAAAGAGTTTTAAAAGTGGGAGGTGGAGGTAACTAACCAAAATCTCAGAGAAGAAATAAGTCCACAAAACTGATAGCCTACTTGAGCCACAACCTCGACTACCCTGAGACCTGAAGGACTTGACCGTGCTTGACTAATGCCAATGACCAATCTGACTGAAGATCCACTAGATGATCCTGGTTAGAATGGAAGAAAACTGCAAACAAAACTCAAGTTCTTAAAAACGGCCAGTCCAACTGAACCACCTGAGACCAAAGTGCTCCCTGAAATTATTACCCAGAGATGTTCTATAAACCTTAAACCAGAACTCCCTCTGAGCTCACCATTTAGCAGAAAAGAACAGTGTCATGTAAAACTGAGGCTCTACTAAAAAAAATCTGTACAGTGTCTGCGTATGACACTGTAGGATAAGCATTGGACACAAGGCCAGAAATTCAAACTCACTAGCCTCTCCTTTGAAGCCCTGTACAGGGTCACTAGTGCTGACAGTGTTCCACTGCTATTCATAAGGTTATCAGTGACTAAATATTCAGAAGTAGTTCGTCTCTCCTTCCTAGTCTGTCTTCGTCTGGAAGCTCATCTGAAACATGTCCACCGTGACTGACACTGCTGGTATTAAAAATACTGGTGGCATAGCTTCCAGAATCACAGCAACACACAAACCACCACAGTATGACAAACTTACAGATGAGTGGTGGATATATATTTGGACCCATTCCAAAAAGAGTGACCCAACGGAATGTGGAAATAATAGGACAATATCATTGATATTTCATGCTAGTAAAGTTTTACTAAAGGTAATACAGAAACGGCCCTACTCATACATTGACAGACAACTTCCAGAGGTTCAAGCCAGATTCAGAAGGGAACGTGGAACGAGGGATATCATTGCTGACATCAGATGGATCTTGACTGAAAGCAGAGAATACCAGAAAGATGTTTATCTGTGCTTTGACTACACAAAGGTTTTTGAGTGTGTAAAGTGACAAGCTACGGACAACATTGAGAAGTATGAATATTCCGGAACACTTAATTGTGCTCATGAGAAATCGGTGCATAGACCAAAAGGCATTTATTCAAACAGAACAAGGGAACACTAAATGGTTTAAAATTAGGAAAGGTGTGTGCCAGGGTTGTATTATTTCACCATACTTATTCAATGTGTTTGCTGAACAAATAATCAGAGACACTCACTGAGTTATATGAAGAAAAAAAGAAATCACTTTCTCAGGATTGAAGGAAGGCTCATTAATGACCTGTAATATGAAAGTAATGCAACCTTCCTTGCTGAAAGTGAAGAGGACTTAAAATACTTATGGATGAAGATTAAAGACCACAGCCTTTGGTATGGGTTGCACCTTAATGTGAAAAAAACCAAAAATCCTCACCAGGAAGATGCACAAGAACACCCATACTTGCAGATAGTATCCACTTGACCTGCCTTCGATGGCCGGATGATCAGAACTCTACTAGAAGAAGAATGAAGAGGGGGACGGGGGAAAGAGTAACCTGCTACAATTTGATGAACTTTACCTATACTTATGGATGTAGTAGCTCAAAAAAGAGAACAAATCTTTACAGCAAGGATCACTCCCATGCCCTCAGTACACAGGGTTGACAGGGATGGGCAACTTAGACATTGGCTACCCAAAATGGGCAGGGGAGGGGCTATAAAAGCAAGAAGTGACTGGCTTTCCAAGCTTTCTAGAGGGAGCCAAGTTCCAGGTGGGCAGGGGAAGGTAGAATTACCACTGAATGATTTCCAATCCATTGGGACTGGGCTGGTGAAAGGAAATGGGGATAAGACTCTTGTGGTACAATAGAGAGTAATTGCCATCAGGACTGACTGTGAGGGTAGGAAATATAGAGGTAGATGTTTTTGACAAAAGGAGGCGAGTGATTGATTTTGTAGCCCAGGAGTGGAGGTCCCTGGCACCATCAAGTGAGAAGAACAGAGAGCAGGATCCTACCCAGCGAGGCAGTGACACCAGGGATGCAGACAGAGACAATGATGTGGACAGATGGGCGGCTGGGGATACTAGACTCAGGGAGGGACAAGGGCTGTGTGCTGGCGGCCAGGGGGGCAGGCCTGTGTGTTGTACCCTTTGGTTATTTGATGATGCATGGAGGGGATTGTAAACATTGCAATAAAATGAAATATGATAAAAACAAAAAATAAAAATTAGAAATAAAAAAAGTGTTAGACAGCAAAAAAAACACACACTAAAAACCCTCACCACTGGACCAATGAATAACATCCACATAAAAGGAGAAAAGGCTGAAGTTGCAAATGACTTCCTTTTGCTTGGATCAACCATCAGCACTCATGGAAGTAGCAGTCAAGAAATCAAACAGCATATTTCATTTGAGCAAATTTGCACAAGACCTCTTTAAAGTGTTGAAAAGCAAAGATGTCAGTTTGAGGACTAAGGTGCACCTGACACAAGTCAAGGTATTCTCAATAACCTGATATGCATGTGAAAGATGGATAGTGAAAAGGAAAATAGTAGAAGAATTGATGCATTTGAGTATGGTGTTGGAGGAGAATATTGAAAGGACCATGGACTGCGAAAAGAACAAATATATCTGTGTTGGAAGAAGTACAGCCAGAGTGCTCCTTGGAAGCCAGGATGGCCAGACTTTGTCTTTCATACTTTGGACATATTGTCAGGAGGAACCAGTCACTGATGGATATCATATTTGGTAGAGTGGAGTGTTGGAGAAAAAGAGGAAGACTCCCAACAAGATAGATTGGCACAGTGGCAGCATCAGTGGGCTCAAATGTAGCAACAATTGTGAGGTTGGCCCAGGACCAGACAGTGTTGCATTCTGTTGTGCATAGGGCTGCTATGAATCAGTTATTAACTCGATGGCACCTAACAACAACAGGGTCAACAACAATGCACTATGAGTTAGACATGACTCTACAGCACTTAACAACAACAACAACAACAACATGAGT
This sequence comes from Chrysochloris asiatica, assembly GCF_000296735.1. Lineage (NCBI taxonomy): Eukaryota > Metazoa > Chordata > Mammalia > Afrosoricida > Chrysochloridae > Chrysochloris > Chrysochloris asiatica. Next base: position 5,011,778 of record NW_006408684.1, on the reverse strand, counting down.
CCAAAAGGTCAACATTTAACCCAAAGCAAAGATGAGAAGATGCAGGGCTAGGCGTACTGAAAATGGAACAAACAGACACAATTAATGAGAATGTTGGCATAATGTGAAAAATGGAATTAATGTCATTGATTGATTTGTGTGGAAATTCTCAAAGGAGAATCTAACTTGCTACGTAAACTATTATGAAAAACACATTAAGAAAAAAATGTGTGACTTGCTCACAGAAGAAAAAATACTTTAGATGCCTTAAATATGCTTAAAAAGCTAAAGGAATGGGGGGTGGGGGCCTACAAAGATAAGAAGTGACTGACTTACACGCTTTTAAGAGGGAGCCTAGATTCAGAGGGCACAGAGGAAGGTAAATCCCTACTGAGTAGCATCCAATCTGTCTGGGCGGGGTTGATGAAAGGAGATGTGGATAGGACTCTTGTGGTATAATAGTGAATAATTTTTATCAGGACTAATTGTGAGGGTTGGAAATGTAAAGGTCCACATTTTGTAGCAAAAGGAGGGGAGTGGTTGACTTTGCAGTCCAGGAGCGGAGGTGCCTGGAACCATCAAGGGAGAAGAGCAGAGTGCAAGACCCTACCCAGAGAAACAGTAACACCAGAGATGGGGGCAGAGACGATGATATGGAGAGATGGAGCGACTAGGGACTGTAGACCCAGAGAGGGAGAGGAGCTGTGTGCTGACGACCGAGGGGCAGACTTGCCGGGTATACCCTTGGTTGGTTGACAATGCATGAAGGGGATTGTAACCACAGCAATGGAACAATATACGATAGGATGAATGTAAAGCTAATGTTCTCCCAAGTAAATTATCACATAACTCACAATAAAACATTTAAAAACAAAAGTTACGGAAATGATTAGTAAAGTTATAGGAAAACAGGGAGTCCAAGTATGATGCTGTGGGCTAATGTGCTGGACTGCAAAGTTGTTTGAACCATAAGGTCAGTAGTTCAAGGTCACCAACTGCTCCTTGGAAACGCTGTGTAGGGTTGCTATGGGTTGGAACTGACTCAATGGCACTTAAAAACTACAGCAAACAGGAGAACATTGTATAAACAAATATAGCGCATTAATTGTTGTTGTTAGGTGCCATCGAGTTGGTACAGACTCATAGCAACATTGTGCACAGAAGAACGAAACAGCTTGATCCTGGGCCAATCTCACTATTGTTGCCACGCTTGGGTCCATTGATGCTGCTGCTTGGCCAATCCATCTTGTTGGAGGTCTTTCTCCTTTTCTCTGACCCGCCACCTTACCAAACATAAGATCCTTCTCCAGTAACTGGTCACTCCTGATAATATGTCCGAAGTATGAAAGACAAAGTTTGGCCATTTGAGCCTCCAAGGAGCACTCTGGCCGCACTTCTTCCAACACAGATCTGTTGGTTCTTTTGACTCCATGGCACTTTCAATATTCTCCTCCAACACCGTAACTCAAAAGCATCAATTCTTCCACAGTCTTCCTTATTTACTGTCCAGCTTTCACATGCATGTGAAATTACTGAAAATACCACTGCTTGGGTCAGGCACCTCTTAGTCCTCAAGCTGACATCTTTGCTTTAAGAAGGTCTTGTGCAGCAGATTTGCCTAATGCAGTATGTCATTTGATTTCTTGACTGCTGCTTCCATGAGTGTTGATAGTTGACCCAAGAAGAATGAAGTCCTTGACAACTTCAATCTTTTCTCTGTTGATAAGAATGTTGTTGATTGGTCCAGTGGGGAGGATTTTTGTTTTCTTTACATTGAGACGTAATCCATACCTAAGGCTGTGCTCTTTGATCTTCATCAGTAAATGTTTTAAGTCCTCTTCACTTTCAGCAAGCAAGGTTGTATTATCTGCATATCGCAGGTTGTTAATGAGTCTTCCTCCAATCTTGATGCCACATTTTTCTTCATACAACCCAGCTTCTTGGATTATGTGCTCAGCATACAGGTTGAACAAGTATGGTGAAAGAATACAACCCTGCTGCACACCTTTCTTAATTATTTTAAACCATTCAGTGTTCCCATGTTCTGTTTGAACAACTGCTTCTTGGTCCACGTCCAGATTCCTCATGAAAACAATTAAGTGTTCCGGAATACTCGTATTTCGCAATGTTGTCCATAGCTTGTCGTGATCCACACAATCGAAAGCCTTTGCATAGTCAATAAATCACAGGTAAACATCTTTCTGATATTCTCTGCTTTCAGCCAAGATCCATCAGACATCAGCAATGATATCCCTCGTTCCACGGCCTCTTCTGAATCAGGCTTGAACCTCTGGAAGTTCTCTGTCAATGTATGCTTGCAGCCGTTTCTGTATTACCTTTAGTAAAACTTTACTCTTATGGGATGTCAAAGAGATTGTCATATGATTTCCACATTCCATTGGGTCACCTCTCTTTGGAATGGGCACAAATAGAGGGATATAATTTATTAAAGAGGAACCAGGCAGAAAGACTGGAGCTGAAAGATACGATAAATTAAAGAAAATCTCACTAGAGGATGTCAGTAACCAATCTGAGAAGGCAAAAGAAAGAATCATTGCACTGGACAGTAGGTCAGTGGAAAGAAAGAAAAAAGAATGTACAAAAACAGAACCTAAGAGATCTGTGAAACGTCATCACATGTGCCAGCATGTATGTGATGGAATCCCACAATGAGAAATGAGAAAGAAAGAGGCAGAAAGAATATTTGAGTAAATAATAGCTAAAAACTCCTAACACTAGATAAAAGACACAAGTCTATACGTTCATCAAGCATAATGAACTCCAAAAAGAAAAAACACAGAGGTCCCCACCAAAACACATTCTAATCAAAATGGTAAAAGACCAAGATTAAGCATCTTAAAAGCAGCACGAGAGAAGCAATTAACACCATACAAGAGAACCTCAACTAAATTAACAGCAGATTTCATGTTGACAAGAAAGAAAATAGATGCTGGCAGGGGTGGTGAGTAGGAGATGGAACTATCAACCAGTAAAACCATCCTTCAAAAATAAAGAAGAAATTTAGACATTTGTACTTAAACAAAAACTGAGGGAGTCTGATGCTAGTAAACTTGCCCTACAAGAATTACGCTAAAGGGAGTTCTTCAGTCTGAAATCAAAGAAGTTGATTTCACTAAGACAGTAACTCTGTTAATGAGAAAGACTCATTACCAACCTGTGATATGCAGATGATACAACCTTGCTTGCTGAAAGTGAAGAGGACTCAAAATATTTACTGATGAAGATCAAAGAGTACAGCTGTGGGTATGAACTGCATCTCAATGTAAAGAAACAAAAACCTTCCTCACTGGACCAATCAACAACATTCTTATCATTGGAGAAAAGATTGAAGTTATCAAGGACTTCATCTTTCTTGGATCAACTATCAACATTCATGGAAGCAGCAGTCAAGAGATCAGACATATTGCATTAGTCAGTTCTGACCCACATAGGGTATATATATGCATACATATGTGTCTATGTATGTATTATGTGTCTGCATGTATACATATATATATTGTAATTAACTGAAATCATAAGCCTGAAATATGCTATACATTATTGTTGTTGACTGCCGTTGAGTCAGTTCCAAATCATAGAGACCTGTATAGGGTTTCCAAGGAGCAGCTGTTGGGTTTGAACTGCCAATCTTGAGGTGATCCTAAGCGCTACTCCAGGAGTCCACACACATACATACATATCCCCATGTCATACACAAGAAACTCCCCAGGGAGGACAATTCCTTATTATTAAAGGTTCCCATTACAATATTTCATGACAGAGTTATTTTTAAATTTCATACTTCTTTACCAACTATTTTGGTTAAACTTACTATAAAATGACACTGGAAGTGACAATTTTCCTCTTCAAGGTCAAGACAATGCCTGATTAAAAGAGTGTTTCCCCTGTGAGATGCTGTGTTTCAGTTAAATAGAAAAGCTTGCTGCTTTGGGAGGAAATGTAGACACTGGCCCCACAGAGAAGAGTCAGCCCATCTGGAGCAGGACCAGCGCTGTCCATGCAGGCCTTCCCCAGCCTCAAGCCCAGGCCCAGGTACTTTGTTGTTTCATCACCCCTTGCCCATCCCTGAGTAAAGAGTCTAGCATGTTTACATTTTCTAAGAAAGTAAATAAATGTTACTTTGATCATAAGAATTATGTTTGAGAATTTTCCCCAAATATAAATTCTAAAATGATAAGTGCTCTTTGAAAAGACCACCATTCATAAAAATTGTAAATGTTTGTCTCTCAATCCATTTTTATCTGTTTTTTACTGGGTGATTCACATTACACTAATTTTGTTAATAGGTGCATTTACTAGGTAATTGAGGAAAAGTACAGTACAAAACTGAAGGGAACTCTGAGAGGAGATAGATATATTCCTGTAGCAAAAGAGAAATTTAAAATTGGATATCAACTGAATGTCATTCAAGAAAGGCAAAAATATCTACAAAAAGAATACACGTGGTAAACCTCTTCCTTATTGTCTGTGATCTAGTCTTCTTGGCCAAAATCCTCTATAAACTGTAATTTCAGCAAATCATGTTCACTGACTGTGGGTTTTGTGCTAGACAGAGACCAGAGACCATCACATATCCAGCATGGAAACAACTGGCTCCAAACATGTATCACCAGGGACATCCATCCATGACATTTCAATGCACAGTGTCACCTAGGGAATAGGACGTCAGCAGATCATCTACCAGGGTCCACACATGAAGGTCCATGAATCTTTTTAAAATGAATAACTGACTGTACTTGTCTAAGAGACTACATAAGTGCATCACACACCGTACCTAGTTATCTGCCCCCTGAGGTATCATCGGTCTTCTTCCCAAGGTATCAGAAGTCTGTCTCTGTTAGACTGTTCTGAATGGTTCCCAAGTGCAGCTTAAACTTCGCTGCTCAGACGTGGGCCTCAGGCAAAGGAATATAAATTTGTTTTGCAAACCTTCATCTATTGGCAGAATCCAACACCCAGGGTATATTTATAGCTCCCAGGACCAAAATTCCATCATTATCCACACCAACCCCTTGCATTTAAAACTAGGAACTCTGTCTTAATTCTGCATGTGGCTTCACTTTCATTTCTTGAACCACACAGAGTCAATTGGATCAATGGAGACGATGGAAGATTTGTTTTCTTTGGCAAATTGGAATAAGCTCTTAATACTCTCATCCAGCCACTTAGATACAAGGTCAGAGGAAGACATGATGAAAAAGGTTGACTTATTTGCTTTAGTTGCTACCACTTTGGCTAAATATGACTTTCCCCTTCCAGGTGGCCCAAATAACAAGATACATTTCAATAGGCAACATCACAGCCTCCTTAAAGGGCTCCTTCCAGACTAGCCACACGACTCCACTTCACATTTGGTGGCTCTACAACAATGGCCCCTTGAAGTTGGTTCTGTAGTTGGTTCTTTTTCAAGATTGTCAAATTCTCCTTCGCCACTGCTGTCATTCCCCTTCTCCTCAGCTGGGCTTGGCTCCCCTCTTTCACTGGCTTCTCAGCTCACCCCCCTCTTCTTTTTTAGGTATTCTTTTAGTGTTTCTGCTCCATCAAGATATTCTGTACACTTTGCCTTGAATCTTTGCTTGACTTTATCACCTTGGGCTTCATCTTAATCTACATGGAGAAAACACTGCCCTGCATGTTGACAGAATTGAAGGGTTTCCTCATAGTTTCTGGCTTTTTCCTCTCTGCTGCCTTGCTAGCAGGCCCATGGCTTTCTGGAGATATGATGCAGTAGATGTCATGGTGGAGACATGAAGTGGTGCCCTGGGGAGGAACGAAGGGCAAGGAAGGCCAACAGTAGCATTGTCTATCCATGGCATGGCTTGCCTCAAATGTGAGGAGGCAGTGGCTCTTGTAATCTGTACCACTGCTTCCCTTCTGCAACTTGATCAAAAACAACACCATACTCTAGAATTTCAAACTCATAGACTCCTACTTTTTGGAACCATAGAGGTGGAATGAACCCCTCAATCTGTTACCCTGAGATAATCTTTAAGCCTAAAGCCTTCTTAAAACTGAACAATCAATTGAAGACAAAATAGATAACTGGGACCTTCTAAAAATTAAACACTTAATATGCATTAAAATATTTCACCAAAAGAGTAAAAAGAGAACCCACAGACTGGGAAGAAACATTTTGGCAATGAATATCAGAGAAGGGACTACTGTCTCAAATATATAGAACACTTTAAAATACCTCAATAAGACAAAGACAAATAATCCAATTAAAAAATGTACAGAAGACATGAACAGACACTTCACCAAAGAAGACATTCAGGCAGCCAACCAACATATGAAGAAATGCTCATGATCATTAGATATTTGAGAGATACAAATCAAAACATCAATAATATATCATCTTGTTGTTAATTGCCATCGAGTCAGCACTGACTAATAACGACCCTGTATAGGGTTTCCAGGGAGTAGCTGGTGAGTTTGAAATGCTGACCTTGCGGTTCAAACTGACGTTATGCTCCAGTGGTTTATCCCATAGTGCTATCCCAGGAATTTTACCTCAGCATTAATAGAAAAGTTTGAAGAAAAAAAAAAAAAAAGAAAGAAAGAAAACAACACTGGAGATGATGTAGAGAGTACTGGACCTTCCTACACTGCTGGTCGGATTGTAAAATAATGCTGTCACTGTGGAAAACAGTATGGCACTTTCTCAGAAGGATGGAAATAGAAATACCATATGACCCCACAATTGCTCTAGTTAGTATATATCCACAAGATATGAGCTGTGGCACGAATAGATATCTGTACACCCATGTTCATCACAGCATTATTCACATCATCAAAAAGATGCCTAGATGTCCATCAGCCGAGGAATGGTTGAACAACTTTGGTACATACACACAATGGAATATATGCAGCATTGAAGAATTACGGTGAATCTGAAAAGCATGGCATAACATGGAGGAACCTGGAGGATATTATGCTAGGTGAAATTAATCGGTTGTAAAGGAACAGATATCATATGAGACCCCTACTATAAAAAATCAAGAAAAGGTTTTCATTTTATAATGAATGTTCTATGATGGTTAACAGAGGTGGAAGGGAAAAGGGAATTATTCACTAGTAAAGTGTAGACATGTGCTAACTTGGGTGACAGCAAAGACAGTTAAAAACAAAAGGAAGGGAAAAAAGGAAATTGCTTTATTTTTTATTTGTCTTTTATTTTCTAGATAGTGGAAGGGAAGCAACAATGTATACTTATTTTCTCATTAGGACACACCATTGGGAATTCTCCTGAAAATAAAAAGAAAAGAAAGGGGTGAGATAAAAAAAGAAAGAAGAATGAACTTCTGATACATGCAATAACCTAGATGAATTTCAAATGCATAGTTTGGGGTGAAAGATGTCTTATACAAAAAGAATGTACACTACATGATTTCATTTATATGAAATTCTAGAACAGGAAAAAAATCACCTTTGGTAGGAAGAGATTGACAAGGAAAGAGCATGAGAGAATATTCTGGAGCGATGTGTATGTTCTCTATATCTTGATAGGAGTGTGGGTTGCACAAGGGCATGCTTAGTTGAAACTCAAATTTTTTGTTTTTCATCACATTTAAATCAAAACAAAACAAAAAACTTGAACAATCCTCTTAACTTGTTAAAAATGACTGTTTTAGAGGACTAGAGTGGAGACTGAAGTGTCCAGCTGATAAGAAGAGAGGGCATATGC
>NW_006408684.1:4999651-5001921 GCF_000296735.1 Chrysochloris asiatica | reverse complement strand
AGTTCTGCTCTGCTTGATCAGGTTGCTGTGAGTTGGAATCCACTCCAAGGCAGTGGGTATGGATAATACAAGTGATTCGTTGACTTTGTCACTACCACCTTCATGTAGGATTGTAGTCTTCCCAAATATTCCTGGGAGTCAGGGCATTCAAAATATGCTTGGGAACAGTTCTTTGTGTGGAGTCTTTGGTGTAAGCACTCTAGGATCACAATGGACTGCAAACCACCAGATCAATGTTTCAAACCCACCAGCTGCTCCTCAGAAACCCTATACAAGGTCGTTATGAGTCAGAACAGACTTCATAGCACTTGTGTGCCACTAAGTCAACTCCTAATCGTAGTGATCCTGTAACAGGGTTTTCGAGGCTGTAGATCATTACAGGAGTACAAAGCCTCATCTTTCTCTCACGGAGTGACTGATAGATTCAAACTACTGACCTTTCAGTTAGCAGCCCAGCTCATAATCCACTACGCTACCAGGGCTTACGTTTATATATATACATATACATAGAACCGCAAGGTCAGTGGTTCAAGCTCACCAGCCACTCCTTGGAAACCCTACACAGGGTTGCTATGAGTTACCAACTTGACAGCACTTATATACATACATATATACATGTTATTGTTTAGTGCTGTTGAGTTGGTTCCGACCCATAGCGACTCCGTAAAGGGTTTCCAGGAAGTGTCTAGTGGGTGAACTGCCAACCTTACAGTTCAAAACGATCTTGTGGTCCAGTGCCACACCAGGCCTCTATATATATTCTTACTATCTATATATTCTTACTACAATTAAAAAATAAAGAAGAAAAACCTTATGGATCACAGTAGACTAGTATCCATTACAGTGCCAGAAGATGAACCCCCTGGGTTGGATGGCACTCAGAATGCACAGAGACCACAACAATGGATACTGAAGATGGTGCAGAACTGGGAGACAGTATGTTCTGTTGTTCATGGGTGGCAATGAGCAGGAGCCAAGTTGTCAGCAACGAACAACAACATGGGTTACACAGTAACACTTCTAGAATGGTCACAGTATCGTAGCATAGGGAGACTCTAGGGATTCATCATCACACTCCATCTCTACCATGGTTTCCTCAGAAACATTGAAAGTGACCTTCTCATAAATGAAAACCAGCTTCTTCCTAGCTGAATTGCAAGTTCCCTCAGGACCAGGACAGTGCAGAACTTAGGTCTAAGTATCCACTCAAATAAGGAAGCCAGATTGGATAGGAGAGACATGAAAAGATGAACTTGCTGGGAGACTGGGAGGGGTGACAATTGTTCCATTTCAGCAGGATCACCACTCATTTCATGCCACGGGGTCCCAACCTGAAGGCCGGAACCCCTCACTGATCAGAAAGCAGGGTCAGTGGAGGAAGGAATGAATTGTCACTTTTAGGGACTGGAGCTTAAACGAGTTTTATTGAGTTCAGTAACAGGCAGCAGGCTCTCTGGGGAACACAGTGGATGCAAAATACAGGGAAAAGTCTATCTGAGTCTTGGAGACTCTGGGGGTAATAAATCTCATGCTGAGCGTGCGCCACTGGCTCATGCATAATTTATCAGGCTTCATAAATATCAAAACACACCACAGCTGTTAGCACTTCAGTGTAAACCCTGCAAATATTTCTTCAATTATTCAGTCACCATGCTCAGGGAGCTAGTCAATTGCTTCAAAGTCACATTTTTATAAAGTATCAATTACACTACGATTTCCAGGCTGAACTTCTCAGCAGGAAAAGGTAAAATTCTCTCTCCCTCCCACCTTTGCTTCCTTACTGTCTTCTTACCCCTCCTTTCCCTCTCCCCTCCAGTCCCCTGGAACCTATAACTGAAATCGTAAATTTCCAGTGACTTCAATAACTTTCTCTCTCGCTCTCTTTTTTTTCCTGTCCTTACTTCTCCCCTCCTCCTTCTTCCTTTAAGTTTCTGTTAACTGAAAATGGGACAGACCAATGCAAAGAGAGGATTGAGCAGATTTTAGCCCAGTGGACCACCACAATCCCTAAATTGTGCTCCAGCTCTTTCCTTTGGGCGCTCACATCCATGGCACCACCTAGTGGCCCAAAGTCCCACTGACACACTCAAACTACTGAGTTCCTTGAGGTCTGGATATTTCTCAGCTTTCCTTCATTAAAAATCTCCCACCTGTGTTTCGTTCCTCATCCCTCATGATTATGCCTGTTACTCTCCAAAGCCACAGCTGTCTTCTATGATGAACTAGTTTTTGTGAACGCGTTTGTTGTTGTTATTGTTAGGTGCCACTGA
>NW_006408684.1:4995084-4999246 GCF_000296735.1 Chrysochloris asiatica | reverse complement strand
GGTCAGGAGCACCTTAGTCTTCAAGCTGACATCTTCGCTCTTCAACACTGTAAAAAAGGTCTTGTGCAGCAGATTTGCTTAATGTAATACATTGTTTAATTTCTTGACTGCTGCTTCCATGAATGCTGACAGTTGATCCAAGAAGAATGAAGACCTTGACAACTTCAATCTTTTCTCCGTTGATAAGAATATTGCTTATTGGTCCAGTAGTGAGGATTTTTATTTTCTTGACATTGATATGCAATCCATACTGAAGGTTGTGCTCTTTGATCTTTATCAGTAAATATTTTTAAGTTTTCTTCAATTTCAGCAAGCAAAGTTGTATCATCTGCATATCGCAGGTTGTGATGTATTTAGGAGTTAAGAACCAGCAGATGTGGTCTTCACGCACTACACTACCATAGTTAAGGTGGAAAAGAACAAGTCAGAATCAATAAACAGATGCTCTTGGTGTCCACTGGAGGATACTGGCATATTTCCACTTAATGTTAGGTTAGGACTTACATTCTTGTGTGACCAAGTTAGTCAAGATTTGAATTAAGCAGTAACTCATTATCACGAGATGCATTTAACCACAAGGAGCAAGAGAACATCATGGAAACTCACTTTTAGAAGGAAGCAGCAAGTGGGCTGAATTAACTCAGGTCAATTGATGAAGCCAGGTTAAAGGAGAGGAGGAGTTGAACAAATGCATAGATGCAAAAGAAGGACATTTCTCTAGTCATCAAGAATTACTAGATTCCATTTGTGAGGCAGAAGAGAGCAAGAACAGAAACAGATACCAGCTCAGGACCTAGGGATGCCTATTGGAGTTCAGGAAAGCCACCATGTCTTGATGGCCTTGCCAAGGGGCAGAGGTGAGCCTTCAGAGATGGGAGGTCTTTCCCAATACTACTATTAATCAGAATATGTGGAGAATGGTAGGAACCTCAGGAGGTCAAATGGTCTAGTTCCCTGCCTCCCTTGGGAGAGTACTAGTTTGACTAGAATGTGCCGTTGTCCATTTTAAGCACTAAAGTGGACCGTCAGATGCGTCTGGGGCAGTCTTCTCAAAGATAAGCACAGTTGACATTGTGGGGCCACTCTGTGCATTGTAGGATGTTGTAGCATCCCTGGACTCAACCCACTAGATGCAGTCACACACACTCCAGTCAAAATAGGACTATCAAACATGTCCCCAGATGCTACCAAATATCCTGTGGGATATGACCTGCCAGATTTCACTAATAAAAATAGGACCCCCAAGTGAATTTTAATTTCAGATGAATAATATTTTAGTATATAAGAACTAGTAAACAAAACATGCTTATACTAAACATTACACTATTTAGTATAAATCTGAGATTCAATTCAATGTTTGTTGTTGCTGTTAAGTGCCGTCAAGTTGGTTTCGACTCATAGTGACCCTGTATAGGGTTTCTGAGGAGCGGCTGGTGAGTTCGAACCACCGGACCTTGAATACAAACTGATTTCTTGGTCTAGTGCTTATACTATGGCGCCACGCCAGGACTCCAAACTTCAGTGGTGCATCCTTCATTTTATCTGGCCTGGTATGGCACTGTAGGATAAACAATGGACTTGAAGGTTGGTTTGAAACACAAAGTTGGCAGTTCAAACTCACCAGCCGCTCCTCAGAAACCCTATACAGGGTCACTATGAGTCAGAATTGACTCAGTGGCACTTAACAACCACCTTATCTGGAGGAGTCCTTGGCTGGTGCACAGTTAGCACTGTTAACTGCTGACCAAAACGTTGTGACTCGGAAGAAAGACCCGGCAATCTACTTCTGAAAAATCACACACATAGAGTTGTCAGTAGTTGAAGACTGCTGTTTGTTGTTTTTGTTTGTTTGTTTTATCCTTCCTGTAGGGGTAAAATGCCCCTCATTGAGAACCAATGATCTAGGAAATCTCAAGAGAAAAGTGCTTAGGATACTCAGAAAATTGTGTCAGGAAAACAAAGCAACACTATCCAGGTGTGTTCTCTGACAATCTCATATCACATTCAGAAGGCTCTGGGAAGAAGGTCAATGCAAATGTCATCTTTGTTGTACACTGCAGGAGACAGAAATCAAGGCTGGGAGGCAAAAGGACTGGACCAAGCTCAGACAGGAGTAGAGGGAGCACAAGATGAGCCCTTTGATGGGGCTGTACCAGGATATCCACAGACCCCCAGACTTTATCTTCAGAGGCCCCTTCCTCCAGAACAATTAACAAAAGCAATATTTTATGACTGTGCTGACATCAAAGTGAATGTTATAATTTCTTATAACATTTTCTTCCATCTAAAAGTTCATTTTTTCCCCCCTTCGGATTTTAAGGGAAATGAAAACATTGTTGTTAAATGCCAAAGAGTTGATCCCCACCCATAGCAACCTTGTATACAGTTTCCTAGGAGCAGCTGGTGTGTTTGAACCACTGACCTTGCAGTTCAAACGACTTTGCCGTCTGACTCACTAGCCCACAGCGCCACACCAGGACTCTGAAAACATTATAATAGCCCCTAAAATTACCATGGGCCCTCCACAATGTCCACTGCACCTAATGAGAAGCTAACCAACCATACTGCCTCCTCTTCCCCTGCAGCAGGCTCCCCCCAGGGGACAATTCAAGGAATAACAATGGCAGTCACAGACCACAGCCCTTCTCCTCCTCTCCAGGGCATTGTGGGAAGGCCTGGCGTTTGGGGAATCAGCTGAGAGTTTGTTTTCAGGCCCTTGTAGTGTTGGGACCACACTCTTGGGACAGGGTTCTTAGCCTCCCTTAGAACCCAACGCTATGTCTACTCATCTCTCCATATGTCTGAGCAAACCCCCTCACTGCAGAGTAAGTCTAATGGGCCTCCTTCTGTCCTTCGCAAGAATGAGAGAACCATCTGCCCATTCCACCTTCAGGGTTAGCCTTCAGCTTCTGCACACAGACATTCAGGAGTAAAATTGTTTGTTAGCCCTCTCAGTGTCAGACAAAGCTATCCCTGAGCCTGATTTCCAGCATGAAGTGATTGGCAGGCTGGTCTGTCAGGAGGGTCTCTGGGTAGTGGCAGAGCAGGGGGAGAATCTGGGACTCTGCCCTTCCTCCATTCGCCTTCTGTGTGACTTTGCACTAAGACCCCAGCCTTCCACATCTCGCTTTCCGCATAAAAAACACAGCATAAGGAGAGACAGTCTTTAAAGTCATTCCCAACTCTGTATATTGGAGATTCTAAGGAGCTCTGGTAGGAGGGCTGCTAACCTCAAGGTCAGCAGTTTGAAACTACCAGCTGTTCCATGGGAGAAAGATGAGGCTTTCTGCTTCCATAAAGATTTGCAGCCTTGGAAACCCTGTGCAGGGTCACTATGAGTCAGAACCAACTCCACAGTACATAACAACAACAACAACATGCTGGAGATTCTAAATTTTGTTCTGGCCCTAAATTTTGCTTAGCACCTCCACTCACCTTTATTCTCTTACACAAAAACAGATAGACAGGAAAGGCTGGGCTTCATGGCAGCTACGGAGGAAGTGCAGTAAAGTTTGTCGACAGCAATACCACAGAATACCAGGCAAAGCAGATCCGGGGCAGAGCTCCAAAACTCAGAACCACAGAGATAGGAATATTTTGAAGGTTTGAAGGCTTATAGATTGTGGAAATTGAAGCTGAAGTAAAAATCGCATAATTTTGAATCTGCCGGGCTGGGCTCTGAGGCCCGGAGCCGACATCTTGGGCGAGACCAAACAGAGAAGCAGAAACACCACGGAAAAACGCCGCAGGAACCTTGGAGCTAAGGTGAACAATACACTTTGTCAGTTTTGCTTTGTTCTGATTTTCTTTTCTTTTCTTTTCTTTTTTTTGTTATCTGGTCATCAGTGCGCCCACAGTTTGCCCACCTCCGTTCTGGTAACTAGAAGGGGAGACTGAGCGAGTGGACACCCCCCCACCCTCACCACTGGTGGGTTCTTTCACCACGCATGCGCACAGATACTCAGCCCAAGACAGGTCCTGAAGGTTTTTTGCTTGTTTGTGATGGCTTTGTTTTTTAATACAGGAAAGGGCAGGACAGAGCTGTAGAGAGGGAAAGAGAGTTTAAAAACAAAACAGGCCAAAAATTAAATTAAAGCTTGAGGTATAGCATAACAACCAACACCGGCATCTTGAAATCTCTCAGGCAGCTTTGAAAGCAAGA
>NW_006408684.1:4988239-4990554 GCF_000296735.1 Chrysochloris asiatica | reverse complement strand
GCATGAAGGAAGGTAGAATTCCCACTGAGTAGTACCCAATCTGTCTAGGTGGGGCTGATGACATGAAATGCATATTTGGTCTCTTGTGATACAATAGTGAATAATTGTTATCAGGACTGCTTGTAAGGGTTGGAAACGTAAAGGTAGACGTTTTGTAGCAAGGAGGGGAGTGATTAACTTTTCAGCCTAGGAGCAGAGGTCCCCGGGACCATCAAGGGAGAAGAGTGGAGAGCGGGACCCTACCCAGAGAAGCAGTGATGCCTGAGAAGGAGGCAAAATCCGATGATGTGGAGAGATGGAGCAGTTGGGGACTTTAGACCCAGAGAGGAAGAGGGGCTGTGTGTTGACGACCCGGCGGCAGGCTTGTAGTGTATACCCTTTGGTTGGTTGATGATGCATAGAGGGGGTTGTAACCACAACAATGAAGTGATATACTATAGGATGAATGTAAAACTAATGTTCTCCCATGTAAACTATCACATAAGTCACAATAAAAAAAATTAAAAATAAAAACAAAACAAAAACTGATAAAACAGTGAGGAAGCATGTTGAATGAACAAAATAGGCAGCTACTTTTTTTAGGCCACTTTCCATGTAAACCAACTTGTATTGAATCAATTTTGATTCCTGGTAACCCCATGTGTGTCAGAGTAGAACCATGTTCCACAGGGTTTTCAATGGCTGGTTTTTCAGAAATAGAACACCAGGCTTTTCTTCCAAGGTGCCTCTAGGTGGACTCAAACTTCCAACCTCTCAGTTAGCAGCTGAGCATGTTAACTCTTTGCATCACCCAGAGACTCCTGCATGCATTGCTTTGAGCTTTTACTGAGAGAGAGAAGAGGGAAGGGGTACAGAAAGGTGTAGGGTAAGCAAGATCCCTCTTGGGAACTGAGAAATGTCTCATTTTACCAGTTGGCAAACACTTCTCTTCAAACTCTTCTGAAGAGAAGGCTCTGCAGGTTCCATCTCTTGCTCAGTGTTGCTGCCCTTAGCATCTCCTTCCATTTCTCCAATTGTCCCACATCTCTCCTACACAGACCCCTGGTCCCAGCTCTCTCTCTGTCTCCTTGCTCGAGCAGAGCTCTGACCCCCTTACTTTCATAAGAAAGAACTCGAGACTGAACCCTTGCACATTCTCAAGTGTACAGTGGGCCATTTCTCAGTAGCCAGCCCTGGAAGACTCAAATGGAAAAGTGACTTCCAACCCCAGTATCTTGACTTTCTCGATTATGAGTTGAATGGATCTTAAATAATTTGTTACTAATAGGGCTCCTGGTGTGGCATTTTAGGATCAGCACTGGACTGTGAACCACAAGGTCAGCAGTTTCAAATCCAACAGCTGCTCCTTGGAAATCTTACCTATTGAGTGTCACTATGAGTTGGGACCAACTCCACAGCACTTAATAACAATTAGACTTAATTTGCCCATGTTTATAAGTAATTTGTTTGTTATATAGTGCATGATTGTGAATTCTTTCTGATTTTCAAAGCATCATTTCACTTGCCTGTCAATAAGCTCTTGGGAGGGGAAGATAAAAAGTAACTGTTACTTTAGCAAACTTAGAACCACCCTCTGCTCTTGAGCGACTAGCTGTGCTTTGTCTTACACTGAGAGCCACCTTCACTATTCGTTCTTTCTACTAAAATGATACAGTTCCTCATGCATGAGCAAGCCTTGTAACCCAAATGCCTCCTGATTGGTTTTTATTTGTTTTTCGGAAAATGCTTTTTGTATTGCATGTGGAGTACTTGGGGCCTCTTTAGTACCCATGTTAAAGCAGCCTGGTTGGTAAAGATGAAAGTAACTAGCAGTACTAAACAACTCACCCTGTGCCAGAGAGCAGCTGTGTTCCTAACTCACTTTAACTCCTACAGACTTCGCCACAGCCTGGGGGTGAGTTTCATTTTGGTTGCCATTTTATGGGTGAGAATGAAAGTTCAAAGAAATCCAGCTGATGACCTAACTTTCCTGAGAATTTAGGGTTTAATCTGGAGCAATCTTTTGGAGCTCAAATTTAGACACACTCAAGCAAGGACAAAAGTGATGTCTTTGTAATTCCAAAACACACAGTTAAAAGGGGCAAGAGAAATGCTTAAAGCAGGGGTGGGGAAACTTTTTCTGACAAGGGCCATTGGATACTTGTGGGCCATATAAAATTATCAACTTTTATATGTTTTATATGTTTAATTAGTCTGCTATATTTGGTCAAACATTTGATTAACTCACCCCTAGTTAAGCACTCAACTCCAAGGTCGGTTTGAACCTCAGGGTCAGCAGTTCAAACTCACCAGTCATTCCTTGGAAATTCTATACC
>NW_006408684.1:4967628-4987914 GCF_000296735.1 Chrysochloris asiatica | reverse complement strand
GGCTGTAAATCTTTACGGGAGCAGAAGCCTCATCTTTCTCCTGCAGAACAGGTGGTAGTTTTGAACTGCCGACCTTGTGGTTTGCAGCCTGATTCATAACTACTACACTACCCCTGGCTTAAAGGGATGGAAACAAGCCCACACAGACTCTAGCCCAATGATGCAGAGCCGACTGCAGACATGAAGGCACAGAATGCATTTTTCCTGGAGATTGAGACCCCTGGGCACGGCATGCATTACAGTCCACAGAACTTCTCCAAGACAGTGGGAATAACTACTTCTCTGATATACTTAAATGTTCATTTTCAGATCATTAGCTACCTGACAGGCTGGGGAGTAACAGACAGAATAAAGGAACAGAAGTTAAAACTAATGTGTGAGAAATTTCTCACAGCAGAGATCCATGGAGACTGAGCCAGAGTGGTTCTGACAGAGGAGGGAATCCAAGGTGTTCGTGGTCATGGTGGGCATACCCCCTGCTTTGAAAATCAGGTTCTTGGAACCCTTCTTCACTCCTCACTCCCACTCTACCCTGAATTTGTTCTCCCTCCTGTGGTTGTCAAAGGCTCTTCTCTTCATGTTTTGGGGCTGCCACCTGGTCCCACTAAAGCCCCTTTCTCACACTCCGCTGTCAGCATCTGTATTTTTCCTTGGGTTTTGCTCCAAAGACTGGCTGTGAAGAGAGACACAGTTCCCTGCCTTCCTTTGTCCTGCTCTCTTTAAACAATAAGGGGAGCTGTGTTCATCTCTCAGTGTTCAATCAAGTGGCTTAGGCATGATATTTCTATGTATTCTAGATTAAATTATGACTCCTCTCCCTCCCATATATATTTTTTTTTCTATAATTATCTTTTTTTTATTTATTGTTAACTCAGTGATGGTTTACATGGGAGAACATTGTTTTTACACTCATTTCATTGAAATGATTACAGTCTGCTCCGTGCATCATCATTCAACAGTATTTGCTTCCATTTCCAGGGGTTGGGTGCAGGCAAAGGCATGCAGGGGGAGATGTACACAAAAACACTCAGGTATATATAATAATTTAAACAACCAATAGGCACATTCTGCAAGCCTACTCCCTGGTCTCCAGCACTCAGTCTCTCTCTTTCCATGAGTCCTCAGCTACTCCTTCTCTCCATGTCCTCATCTCTGCCTCCACCTTTGGTGTTGTTGCTTCTCTGGATAGGGTCCCACATTCTGCTTGTGCTCTTCTCCCTTGATGGTCCTAGGGTCCTTTGTTCCTGGACTATAAGATTAACTACTCCCCCATTTTTGTTATAAAACTTCTCCTTTACAGTTGTGACAGTCGCAATTAGTCATGATAACAATTACACACTGTTGAATCATAAGAATCTTATCATCATCTCTTTTCACCAGACACGTCTAGACAATATGAAAACTATTCAGTCCCACATGTATATTTAAGTCCTGGCTCCTGTTTGGAAATCAGAGTTCCTTGTTATGTTACTTACTAAGATCATAACCAGAATAGGTTGAGCCTTAAACCTAGCTACTTCTGAGTTAGAAACAGAAGAGAATAAACACACGCACGTGAGCACGTATGGAGGAATTTGTCTACAAGCAAAGGAATGACAAAGACCACCAGTAGACACTAGAAATTAGGACAGTTCTGCAGAAGGAAATTACACAACTGAGACCCTGGAAAGAATACACCTTTGTTCTCTAAAGCCACTCTGTGTGTGATGTTTCTGTTATAGCAGTACTAGCTAACTAAGACACCAGGATTTATCCTTCATATCTTTATTTTCTGACTTCATGTTGTTGTTAAATGCCATCAAGTCAGGTCCATCTCACAGCAACCCTGTATTTGGTTTCTGAGGAGCGACTGATGGATTTGAACTGCCGATCTTTCAGTTAGCAGTTCAGTGCTTATCCTATATTACTACACCAAGTGCCATCTAGTTGGTTTTAACTAATGACCACTTATACAACAGAACAAAACCCTGCCCCAAACAAAACACATGTACAACAGAACAAAACCATCATTCTCACAGCAGTTACTATGTTTGAACCCATTGTTGCACTGAATAAAACCCTGTAAAGCCGACTTACGTTGCAACATTTAAAAATTAACTAATTTGATAATCACAATGTTTTTGACATTTCTCACCTCCACCCAACTAACTCCTGAAAGGTCAGGATGGTAGTCAAACAGGACCATGATCCCTAGCAATTCCTCTTCCTGTGTGATTTCTGTCAACACCTCACTAAGTTTTTGCCATAATCACCTTTGACTTCTTTACAGAAGGGAAGCTGAAAGTTCCGGGGAACCTGTGGACACAGCTCCTTTGGTTTTGACTCACATGACCTTCTCCCCAGGGCCCATGAAGGACAGGGCTGAGGGAATGCCCGAACTGTGTTCACCCTCAGCCCCTCCTCTGACAACAAAGTTGTTGTCATGGAACCAAGCTTTGCACCTAGCACATTTTCTTTTAGTTGGGGGATTTTGCCCAGGATGCAGTTCTGTACCTTTCAAATAAACCCCAGCAGACCCACCTCATCTGCCTTGCAGACAAACTCAGGAAATATGTCTAAATCTCAGCTGTGTCTCTTGCTATTGGCCTCAAACCCTCATGGGCTGCGCACACACTAGACAACACATCCACTCAGACACATGCATGCATACATGCACACACATACTCCAAATGCGCACACACATGTACACATGCATTGCTCACTCAGGAAATATACACAAACATTTCAAGCACACATGCTCTAGATACATGTACAAACACTCCAGACACACATACAGACATGCATGCACACTTCACACACACACCGTGACCCACACACACTCTTTGTCTCCCCTCCCCCCAATCCACCCTCTCCCCTAGGTCAGGACCATAATCTCTTCTTTTTCTGGGCCTTTGCTGCCTTCTAAACCTCCATTCAAACGCAGAGCCACACCTCTCAGTCCAGTAAAGGGCAGGCAAGCGGGAAGAAGGAAGTCCAGCGCTGCAGCCTGAGTTCTCAAAGCAAGGCAAGCCTCTGTCAGCTCACCAGCCCACTGCTCTTCACATGACTAGAGAAGCAGCCAAGCCTCTAAGGGCCCCACAGTGGCAACCACCACAGAGCTAAATGGATTTGTTGTTGTTGTTACGTGCCATGGAGTCGGTTCCAATCTTTCTTTCACAGAACAGCTGATAGTTTCGAACTGCTGACCGTGAAGTTAGCAGCCCAATTCGTAACCACTACACTACTAAATGGTTATGAATGATTCATTATGTAATACAACTATTAGCCTTTCTGGGTATTTGTCCCTTCCTAGCTCACCTCATACATATGTTGTTGTTGTTGTTAAGTACCGTGGAGTTGGTTCCGACCCATAGTGACCCTGCACAGGGTTTCCAAGGCTGTAAATCTTTATGGGAGCAGAACACCTCATCTTTCTCCCGCAAAACTGCTGGTAGACATATAGAGAGCAAAAAGTCATTAAGAAGACAAGAATGAAGGAAAAGAGCAAAACGGATGTCAGAAGACACTCTGAACCTTGCTCTCTAGCATAGAGATGCTAAAGCAAATGGAAGAACTGATGATGAGTGCTATTCCACATCTCTTCAATTTGTCATTCCTGACATAGTAAACCACATGATTGTTTGATTCAAAATGGTCAATACCAGTCATTTTCAGCTAACTAGTGCCTAGAATATTGACCTTTATGCGTTCCATTTCACTTTCAACACCTTCCTATTTTCTTGGTTACAGACTGCATACATTGCATGTTCTGATTATTAAAGGATTTTTACAGCAGTTTCTCCTCATTTTGAGTTGTGTCTCATCGGTAAATGAAGGTCCCAAAAGCATTACTCCATTACTGCATGGACAATTCTACTAGGAGAAGGCAGCTTTTACAGTATAAGTGCTTTTCAACCTAAGGGGCTCACCTTCCAGCACTATACCTGACAGTGCTCCTTTACTATTCAGAAGGTTTTCAGTGGTTAAACATTTAGAAGTGGTCGACCTCTTCTTCTTTCTATTCTTAGTCTGGAAGCTCAACTGAATTATGTCCAACATGGGTAACTTTGCTGTTATTTAAAATACTCGTGGCATAACTTGAACCATTACAGCAATATGCAAGCCAGCACAGTTCAACAAACGGACAGACAAGTGGTTGGGCAGTGAGTAATCTAATCCTTCATCTCTGACCCAGGAGTTCTCATGTCTTCTGTGAACATACATGAGATAGTAAAATCTAATCCTAGATCTTACACAGCAGTGCTGCCCTCAGGATCTGTCGGACCTTAGGAACAGGAACCTACATAACGTAGTCACCTGAAAAGTGGCATCACCTAGGCCAGGACATGTCTGATGGATCTTGGCTGAAAGCAGAGAATATCAGAAAGATGTTTACCTGTGCTTTATTGACTATGCAATGGCTTTTGATTATGTGGATTATGACAAGCTATGGACAACATTGAGAAGTATGAGTATTCCTTAATTACAATAACACTTAATTGTGCTCATGAGGAATCTGTACATGGACTAAGAGGCAGTTGTTTGAACATAAAGAACATGGGAACACTGAATGGCTTAAAATTAAGAAAAGTGTGTGACAGGGTTGTATTCTTTCACCATACTTATTCAACCTGTATGCTGAGCAAATAATCCAAGAAGCTGGGTTCTATGAAGAAAAACATGGCATCAGGATTGGAGGAAGACTCATTAGCAACCGACTATATGCAGATGATACAACTTTGCTTGCTGAAAGTGAAGAGGACTTAAAGTATTTACTAATGAAGATCAAAGACCACAGTCATTGGTATGGATAGCATCTCAATGTAAAGAAAACAAAAATCCTCACCACTGGACCAATAAACAACATTCTTATCAATGCAGAAAAGATTGAAGTTGTCAAGGACTTCTTCATTCTTCTTGGATCAACTATCAACACTCACAGAAGCAGCAATCAAGAAATCAAATGACATACTGCGTTAGGCAAATCTGCTGCACAAGACCTTCTTAAAGTGTTGAAGAGCAAAGATGTCAGCTTGAGGACTAAGGTGCGCCAGACTCAAGCCACGTATTTTCAATAACGTCATATGCATGCGAAAGCTGGACAGTGAATAAGGAAGACCATAGAAGAATTGATGCATTTGAGTTCTGGTCTTGGAGGAGAATATTGAAAATGCCATGGGCTGCCAAAAGAACCAACAGATCTGTGTTGGAAGAAGTGCAGCCAGAGTGCTCCTTGGAGACTAGGAAGGCCAAACTTCATCTCTCATACTTGGGACATATTGTCAGAAGGAACCAGTCGCTGGAGAAGGATATCATGTTTGGTAAGGTGGAAGGTCAGAGAAAAAGAGGAAGACCCCCAGCGAGATGGATTGGCCAAGTGTCAGCATCAATGGACTCAAGCTTGGCAACAATAGTGAAATTGGCCCTGGACCAGGCAGTGTTTCGTTCTGTTGTACATAGGGCCACTATGAGTCGGTACCGACTCTATGGTACCTAACAACAACAACAAGGCCAGGACAGGAGTACATAGATAAAGTAGAAGAGAGCCAGCAGAGGGCGCAGCCTAGGATGAAGATGGAGTTGAACATCGGCTTGTAGGGAATGGGCAGATATGGACAAATATGAGTTACTGAAGTGAGAATATGCTTCTCCAGAGCCAGCTCATAATGGGATGATTGCTAGGAGATGGGGTAGGTGCAAAGGCGAAGTCTGGGGGCACATGTGAGTGTCCACACCACATGAGGTGAGGGCTGTTCACCCAACTTTGCTTCCAGGCATAATGAAAGGAGGACACTTCTTGACTCCTCTTGTGGTTGGATGTCTTGTTCTTGATGTTCAATTGTGAATAGAAGCAATGTTACATCACTCCTGAGCTGAACCACATCACTGGCTGTACCTGAGTCTCCATGTTCTCTTCCTCTGCCATGATGACAGGCATGCTTCTGAGAATGGCTACTCTGTCCCTTGTTGTTGTTATGTGCTGTGGAGTTGGTTCCGACCCATAGCGACCCTGTAAAGGGTTTCCAAGACTGTAAATCTTTATGGGAGCAGAAAGCTTCATCTATCTCCTGTGGAACAGCTGGTACCTCAGGTTCCCAAAAAGGGGGAATATGAAACAGCTCCTAGCTAACACATCATGACTTGGAAATGAGCCTTATTGTTTTAAGTCTCTGAGATCCGGGAGTTGTTTGTTACTATAGCAAACCCTAATCTTTTCTGACTAATGCAGTGAGTTTTGGATTTTTATTTTTAAACTAAATAGAAAGTCAACAGATAACTATAATTAAAAAAAAAAAAAAAGTGGGGAACATATTTTGGGCTTTGCATTGGAAACAAAGAGGTCTTAAATTTCAGACCTTAACAAGCACAACACTGCATAATCAGGGTTGTTACCTTGCTACCTGGTTTTCATGATACACATAGTTATTTACTGGAACATTTGAGCCACATGGCATTTTCACAACTATCTAGTCCTGCCTCCTCATTTTCTGTGAAGGAAAGAACTGGGTGTCTAATTCAGAACATCTACCTTGAAGATGCACTGTTACAATGACAAGAGACAAAAAGACAAACAAGACATTGTCTTTGTCCACAAGGAGCTCCCTGATGGCGACAAACCACAGCAGTAAAATCACTGTGGGATTATGTACAAGGATGGTCAGCATGGGCAGAATCAGGGACAATGTAAGAGAACTGACTCCTTCCCAGCCTGTATGATGATGACCCAATTGGGCAGTAAGCCAGAGGAGTTGCTGGTATCCCAGATTCAGATCATTTGGAGCCTCAGTATGCCTCCTAGCTGCAACAGAATGGCTCTGATTATTTCTTGTGGGAAAAGAAAATCCCTTATTCTTCCAGAGAAAATATCTGTTATTATTATAAAAACCGTGTCTGCACCTTCACTCTCCTCTCCATGTTCATGGAGGGGCAGATGTTCCTGTATGGGGAAGGAATGAAAACACCATGCTGATGCAGGGCTCTGTGCTTAGATTCTCAGTAAGGAACGCTGTCTGCTGAAGAGCTCTCTTCTTTAAGACAAGTGTCCATATTCCTGTCTGGGTTCATTTAAGTCAAATATGGAGAAATTGGGTTAATCAAGTGTAATAGCACCAGCAGACCTTATTTAGGGCTGTCTCTGTGCTATGCATGTTCAGAGCCTGATGCTTAGTTTGCTACATGTCTTTTCTGCTTCATAAATTAAAAATAAATCAAGCAATATTTCGCCGTTCAATTGCATCAGAGGTCCTGTTCATGCCTTACTTGGGCATTGACCATTATGGCAAGATATGAGTCCCCATAGATCAGGCCAAGGCCATGGGCATAGGGGTCTTCTGAATGCTCCTTGTAAAGGTGCTTTTCCGATTGCATTGACATCAATGACTCAGTAATTCCGTTGCCCCAGATTGACCAATGAAAACAATCACAGAGATCTGTGTGTGTTTCTGAGCTTGCGTATCACCACTGTGGCCATGATGTTGCATAGAAGCCATGAGAGGGTTCTATCTCTCTATAAAAAGGGGTCTTGAACTAGATACTCTGATCCATGGAGGTGTCCCTTCTCCATTTGTTCTCAGATCTGTTCACAAACCACAAGAGCGCCCCTTTAGTTCTCCCTGCAAATAAGATCAAGGAGTGGAGCAGGAAGACTTCACAGGTGAGGGCCGGTGGCTCACCTTGAGTGGTCCCTACCATTGCAAAGGGAGAAGACTAGAACCAAATGGAAACAGAGAGTTGGGTTTGCATTGGTGACGCTCCCATGGCCCTCACAGCCATGTGAGGCCACAGGAAATGGAGCCTACTAAAGGACAGACTCCTGGTGTGGTATTTTAGGATCAGCACTGGACTTTGAACCATAAGGTTGTACATTCAAACCCAGCACCGCTCTTTGGAAACCCTACACAGGATTGCTTTGAACCGGAAGCAATTCAATGGCACTTCACAACAACAACAACAAAAGTTCCATGCTCTTTCAGGTGTGGCATGCCAAGGCACCTCTCAGTTGTGGTGGTTGTTACTATTATTTGCTGTCAAGTCAATTCCAATGCATGGTGAATTTGATATACTGATAGACAATTGTAGGTCTACAATTATCTACTGAAGGATCTAGTAGTCTGGAGAATCGTTGAGTGGGTAAAAGATAGTAGTGGGACTCCCAAAAGTCTGTGCAAAGTCACTATGGATTTTGAAGTTAGATCTCTGCCCAAATTCTGACTTCTTCCATGTTAGAGGATGGGATTAAGAGAAATTATTTAATGACTTTGAACCTATGTTTCCACATTAGGAAATTGAGTTGCAATATCTAAAATGCCTAACTCACAGGGTAGTTGTGAGGATTAAATTAAATGAAGTCTAATCTAAATGGTCTGGCACTGTTGGATCAGCACTGTGAACCAGAAGGTAGGCAGCTCAAAGCCAACAGTAACTTCTTGGAAACCATACACAGAGTCACTATGAGCTGGAACCCACTCAATGACATTTAACAACAACAAAAACCCTAAATGTCATTGATTCCCACTGTCTAGGTGTTTCAGAGCAGGGCAGTCTTCACTATTTTCCTGAGGAGGACTGTAATTCCCAGCTCTTTTGTTAAAGAGGGGAAATCCTGAGGCTCCACGGAATCCTGTCATACTAGGTATAGTGGGGTTTAGAAGTCCTTGGGGATTTCGCCACCTCTAGCTTCCAAGTACCATACAAATTAAGCCCCATCTCTGCACTTGGTTCATACAAGAGATATTTACTGTCAGGCATTGGTCTTGGTACTGGGGGTACGGAAGTGAAAAAAACAGACAAAAATTCCTGCCCCTGTGCCCTTCCTTCCTATTGGGTCTGATGAGAGTAGACAGACAAGAAATAAACTCAATTTATTTCATTAGAAGGTAATACATGCTAAGAGAAAAAATTAAGCCTGGAAAAGGATGAGAAATGCTGGAGGGGTCGACTTTAAACAGGGCCATCAGGGGAAGCTCAATGAGCACTTGACATTTAAGAAAAACTTAAAGTAATGAAGGAATGGGCTGCAAATGTCTGGGGAAATATGCAGGCCAAGACAATCTCAAGTTCAAAAGTCCAAAGGGAGAGCACGTCTGGCATCATCTAGGAGCTTCCGCCTGAGAGCCCTGTGTGGTGGGCAGCATGGCGTGGGGGGTGGGGGGGTGCTGCTCATTGGCACGTATGTGCTTAGGCACCTGAGAGGCCACAGAGGGACCAGCTGTCACAGCCAGGCCCTGTGTCATTAGATGAGCCCATCACAGCCTCTGACCTCCTGGCCCACACACCATGGGGCCCTGCCTTACTCTGGACTGACAAGTCCTTCTCCATAACACCATGAAGGTCACTTAAATTCTGAGCAGAGAGCTCCTGCCCTGGGACAAGCAGGCACCAGAGGCCCTGTTACAGCCTGATCTTCTCACACAGGGACCCTCTTAGTCTCCTGGCCTGAGCCCATCCCTCCTATCCACCTAACACCCACCTCTTTATATTTGTGCTTATTCTTGGATATAGGCCTTCCTGCTCAGTGTGGACTTCCAGATCCTTGGACATCCCCATCAGATTGCAAACTTCAGCCCTATCCTGTAGTTTGACATGAGACCCCTGTGGAAACCCTTACACAGCCCTCTTCCACGAGGGTTGCTAAGTGTGACCAAAGATTTTTCCAGAAGCAATGGTATGACAAGGTTGAGAGTAGTTACAAATGGTTGTGGCTTTTGTGTTGCGCTCTCTCCCTCTCTTTGTCTCCTTGCGCTCTCTCTTGGATCACTTGCTCTAGGGAAGCCAGCTGCCATGTCATGAGGATACTCAAGCAGTCCCCTGGAGAAGACAATCATCAACTAGCCAGGAACTGAAACCTACAATGCAGGTGAGCTTAAAAATGGGTTCAACAGCCAATCAGGCTTTAGGATGGCTGCAGGCCCAGCTGAGAGGGAGCTGGTCTGCAACCTCAGGAGGGGCCCTGTGCCAGAGTCACCAGTAAGCCTCAGCTGGACTCCTTACCTGCAGTTAATAAACGCTAGGTCTAGTAAGTGGCTACATTTGGGGGTGATTTTCTACCCAGCACCAAACAAGTAATATCATCACAAAAATAGATCATATGATTTCCCCTAAATTAAGAGGAAACCTTCTGTTCAATCCTCCTCCTTGCTGCTGGCCTTCAGCTTTAACACACACTATTGACCCCATAGGGCCAGAGCACTTGGGGAAGAGCATTTCTGCTGTGTCCCCTGCAGGCCTAGCTCAGTGCTGGGAGGTGAGAAGCACTCACTATGTGGTCCCAGGTCCCCCAGTCAAATGCTCAGCAATCCCTCCAGGGTTCTCACAGGCAATGGAAAGCCTTTAATTTTAGTTTAGAAAATCTCAAAAGAAGCTCACAGCCTGATGACAAGCAGGATTGTGGGCTCAATATCAGATAATTAAATCTGAGCAACCGGTTGATGCTCCTCTGATTGCTCATAGCAACCCAGGCCTTGCCAGAGGAATGCAAGCTTTTCTCTCTCTCCTTTCATCTGTAACTTGGATTCAGTGCCCTGCTCTGTGTTGCTGAGCTGTGCTCTCCCAGTCTCATCACTTTAGCACTTCAGTTTGCAGATCTTGGTATTTGCTTTGCTCACTACCGTATTTTTTGGTGTATAATGCACCCATGTAAATAGCACCTATGCACATAGATAGTATGTGGCTAGGAACTGAGTACACACGGGGTTGCAGTTTGTAGAACTGCATTATTTGAGTACAAATATGGTAACTGGTTTTCATGCTGGTTTTATTTCTCTAACTAGGGTGAGATCTGCTCTTACACAAGGAACAACAGTTGCAACGATTTGCACCTGGTGGGGGTTGGGGGTGATGATTTGTTCTTCACTGTGTCAAGGCTTTAACAAGCAGTGTTCCAGAAACATGGTAGCCACTCACAAATAACTGGTAATGAGCTGGCATACCACTGCATTCACTAGCAACCAATAACTCACTTATTCTCCCTCTGATAGAGCTCCCCTAACAACTCTGCCTTGTGAAACACACAGCCAGTATGAAGGGTAATGACCACTCGAAATCCATCCCTATTAACAAACAAAGACAACCACGGGATGCTGAGAACTGGGTGCTTTTTGCTCTTCGAGGACCAGGTTCTGCTTCACCAGTTCACTCTTAAGGCTGATATTTTGGGATGAGGCCTTCCCAAAACTCAAGGGAGTGAAGAAGAGGAGGAGGAGTGGTACCCCGGGCTAGAAAAGAAAGGTTTTGCCAGAAAAAAAAAAAAAAAAAATCACTCCAAATCATTCAAGTGTTAGATACTTGCCCAGGAGCATACGTCTCTATCCTGACTTTCCTAATCTGTGGAAGTAGTTATTTATTTCCTTACTACTTCCTGTAGTCTCTTCTTGGAGCTGCTGAAACAATAGACCCCAAAGTGGGTGATTCTCCCACAGTTCTGGTGACCGAGAGTCTGAATTCAAAGCTTCAGTCAGGCGGTGCTATTTCCATAGGCTCAACAGGAGGAGTCTTCCTGACTCTCCCAGTTTCCCAGGTTTGTAGCTGCCACATAATGCTAATCTCTCCCCTCTGTGTGTGTCTCTTCTTCTAAGGACAGTCAGCAAGAAAAGATGACCCACCCTTATCTTAACCATTTGTATCTACAAAGATCCTATTCCCAAATAAGATCACATTCTGAAGTTCCAAGGCTATGATTTCACCATATTGGTCCCATGGGCTTTAATTTTCTAGAAATAAAATATTTTCTAGTTTATTGCAAGATAGTCATGACCCAAGACATTTATTTACTTAGGACCAAAGAATAAGGATTTACAATAGTTATTGTTATTGTTTAGTGCCATCGAGTTGAGTCTGAAGCTGTAAGAATTTCCAAGGAGCGTTTGGTGGATTTGAACCTCCAGTGAATAGCCTAAAGCCACACCAAGACTCCAGCAATTGTTAGAGTCACGATCTTTAGACCTTTGGTCTTAGTGCTGCTATAACAGAATTACCACAGGAGGAGGGCTTAACAAATAGACGTTTATTCTCTCACACTTTGTTGTTGTTAAGTGCCATGGAGCTGGTTCCAACCCCTAGCGACCTGTGTAGGGTTTCCAAGGAATGACTGGTGAGTTTGAACTTCTGACCTTGTGATTCGTACCAACCTTGTGGTCCAGTGCATTATCCTGCATCACCACACCAGGACTCCACACTGGTTTGGGAGGCTAGAAATCAAAATCCAGAGCTCTGCCTTTGGAGAAAGGTCCTTGTCTCCTTTCAGCATCTATAGGCCCAGAATTCCTGGGAATCTCCATGTCTTGGCATTGGTCTTCCTCTGGATCTAGGAGCTTCACAGTGCAGGGATCCCAATTCCAAAGGAATTACTCTTCTATCTTAGTGGTCCCTCTAACCTCAGCTTACTTCATACTCATTTTATATCTCAAACAAGCTTGACTCAATATGTGGTAGATTGCAGCTGACCTCATGAACATCATAGAAGCGAGGATTTACTACACAGGGTAATATCAGATCAGGGTTTATCATATCTGATCATATCATGAAGTTGATTGTATTATATTAGGTCTCATCATGGAGGTGATTACTACATTTTAACTGTGAATCCTGGCCCAGTCAAGTTGACACATAACCTTGACTATCTTGTCGTTGTTAAGTGCCATGAGTCGGTTCCAACTCATAGTGACCCTGTATAAGGTTTCCAAGGAGCAGTTGGTATATCTGAACTGCTGACCTTGTGATTCAAACTGACCTTGCAGTCCAGCGCCATACCAACACCTGGACTATCTCACTGTTTTATGAGTCATCTCAAGAGGAAGCCTTGAACATGTTCAATCTTGGGGAAGGGGTCCCCATAACTAGGTTCCTAGGACAACAGTAGAAAGAATCTCAGACTTAGTCTCTGGTATGGTTTTACCTTTGAAAAGTGTCAGAGTCAAGAGAGGAAACTCTTGCCTCTGTCTTTTCTCAAGAAATGGAAGAAGTCTCGTGCTTAAATACAATTTTCTAACTTTAGCTTCACACAGTAAGGGCTAGGCGATGTGTTACATCTTTTCTTCAAGGTCAGACATTCACCTACTGCTGCATCTTTTAGAGACTGAGCCTGTTTATGACTTCTTACCTAAGGAGACATTTCTCAGGGCCACCTTACAGAGATATTTGTTGTTGTTGTTGTTAAGTGTCGTAGAGTCAATTCTGACTCAGAGTGACCCTGGAGAGGGTTTCCGAGGAGCGGCTGGTAGGTTTGAACCACTGATCTTGCGGTTAGCAGTCCAGTGCTTCCGCCATAGTGCCACACCAGGACTCCTTTACAGAGATGTTACTTTATCTTATATTTATTTATCACATCAGGCATGTACCAAATCCAGTTAGGGAGGTTGCTTGCAACATATCTCACTTTCTTATTTTTCCATTTTTAAATGTAAAGAATTTCTACTTTTAAGTCACATTATATAAGTAACTTCCCTTAGCATGATTTCAGTAAAACTGAACAGAACTAGACATCAGGAACATAAAATCTGCGGGTCAATAGGCCTGGATCCTAGGAGAAGTAGGCAGGGCATGTCTTTTTTCTAGCATCACGGACAACTGAAAGCAACTACTTTTGAATTTGTCAACTAGCACAAATCCCTTTGGGGCACTTTCCTCCCCTAAAGCAAAGACAGAAACAGGACAAACGTGAACAGCTGCAAAAATAATCTCAAAGCACCAGGATGAAAACTGATTAGGAAGTGTGGAGCCAATTGTGAGGCATCACTAATCCCTTCGTCTGTACAGTCGTTGGACTTCCTGTCATTAAGTCTGTCTTCTAGAATCTACTGCTGACTCTGGGAAAAGCAGCTTTGGTTCTGGAGCAGCGAGTAAGCACTGCTCTTCTGGGTGTGTGAGAGGTTGGCTCAGAGACACAGGCTGGAGAGTGAAGCATCCCCTGGAGAACACACAAGGCAAGGCCAGCCCTGCGTCCTCTGCCCAGTTTGCCCTCACAGTGAAATGGGGTAAGGACATCTGCCTTGATTGCATAGGATTCTAGTGAGGATTCAGTAAACACTTATGTTAAAGTGCTTTGAAAAGCACGACACGCTATGTTGGAAAAGAGCAAGCAGTCAGGGGAGATTCCAAGAGAAAATGTCCCATAGAATCAAGAAACTGCAAAAGGCTCTGGGCCACTCCTCTTGACTGTTTTCCTCACCTGGTCCCGCATCCGGGTCTCCCAGGCCAGCAGAGCAGAAACAGTGCAGCAAAACTCTCAAAGTGTGAACTCTAGAAGCCACAGCGTTCTGAGCAATCCAGTGGGCACCGCCTCTAGCTCCAGGCGCCCTCTAGTGGGAAGATGCCAGGATTTCTAAGGGTCAGCTTTTGTGACAAACAGAAGAGCATGGTTTTCTATTTTGCTGCCTTATTTCCTTCCCCCTTTACTTCTGCTGATGAGTGTTATGACGAAACAACCACTCTTCATTCAGAGCAGCAGAAAACATCTTTGGATCCTCAAAGTGGAAACGTCTACTCCTCTCAGGACTCTCAGAGTAAAGGGGAAGCAGGGCTGAATAGGGCCAAGTGCAGACAGGGGTGGGATGAGATCTCATGGAAGTCTAGAGTTGAGTATTATGAATTACTGGATTAGAGCCTTTGTTTCCAACCTTTAATAGTGTGACAGGAGCAACTGTTTATGAACATGAGTCTACTTGTCCACCTTAGAAGACAGATGCTGTTGTTAATTACCATGGGGTTGGTTCTGATGCACGGTGACCCCGTGTACAATATAATATAACAAAACATTGTCCTGTCCTGTACCTCCTTCATGCTCAAATCCATTGCTGTAACCACTGTGCATTTCGAGTGTCTTCCAACTTGTTAGTTTGCATAGCAACCCTATGTATAACAGAATAAAACACTATCTGGTGTCCGATGCTATGACATCTTCACAATTCTTGTTCCATGTGAGCCATTGCTACTGTCTCTGTGTCAGTCCATGTCATGAGGGGGTGTGGGGGGTGTGGTCTTCCTCTTTTTTTGCTGATCCTCCACTATACCAAGCATGATATTCTTGTCTTCCAACTTAGGGAGCTCATATTCCAGCATTATACTGGACAAGAGCGTAGTGGTTACGAATCGGGATGCGAGCCACAAGGTCAGCAGTTTGAAACTACCAGCTGTTGTGCGGGAGAAAGATGAGGGTTTCTGCTCCCATAAAGATTTACAGCCTTGGAAACCCTGTACAGGGTCGCCATGAGTTGGAACCGACTCCACGGCACCTAACAACAACAACAACATACTGGACAATGTTTTCAGAAGTAGATCACCAGACCCTTTGTCCTAGTCTTAGTTTGGAAACGCCACTGAAATCTGCTTACTGTGGGTGACCCTGCTGTTATTTAAAACTGGTGGTACAGCTTCCAACGTCACAGCAACAAGCAAGCCACACAGTTCCACAAACTGATGGACCAGTACTGGAGAGATACTCAGGTTCGACTTCCTTCATGCCCTCAGCGCATCGGTCAGCTGAGACCTCAGAGCACTCTCATTTACAAAACCTAGGACAATGTCACCATGATTGTTACCAATAGCTTCCACTTTGTTTCTTGCAATTAGTTCTTCCTCCTCAGACGTGATATTTGTTTTGAAGAGAGCAAATGGTGCATTGTGGGCCATTGAGATGAGTGAGACCCATCATTCTATAACTAAAGTCTGAAACAAGTTCTGGGCCCAGGCAACAAGACAAGCAGAGCACGTGAGTCCAGCCCAGAGGCTAGCATGAATTCAGGAGAAGTTTGGGCTAAGTTGTTTGGTGAGGTAGGGTAGTATGGCTGATGTGTCTACATCTGCTGCTGCCCTGGTCTGGGCTGCTCCAGGCCTCGACTACTAAACTGCAAGTTGAAGGGGCCAGTGCCCACCTATGGTGTTGGGAAGAATCCTCATTCAACTCCCCACCCCAACAGTTCCCTCGCACACTTGCTCATGGGGTAATTTCAGCATTGTTGTTGTTAAGTGCTGTCGAGTCAGTTCTGACCCATAGAGACCCTGTATAGGGTTTCTGAGGAGCAGCTGGTAAGCTTGAACCGCCGATCTTGAGGTTCAAATCGACTTTGCAGGCCAGTGCATTAACCTACAGTGTCACCCCAGGACTCCAATCTCAACATAAACATGTCCAACGCCTCCAGTGCAGCCTAGTCCCTGGGGAAGCAGAGGAAAGTGACCACTATGGGGGCCTCTGACCCTTCTGGGCCCCAGTGCTGCTCTGCTCAGGCCTTCCCAACAGGCTGGCCAGGGCAGACCTGGTCTATACCAGTTGTACCAGAGTAACAACAGTTCCTGTTCATTCTCGAAACGGCTCCTGTTTGTGGGGATATGGCCCCTCTGTGAAGGGGAAAAAAAATCATACAGCCAGAATGGGTCCCTTGTTTCTAAAGATCCCCAAATCTTGCCTCTGAGCTCCTTGAGACCTCCCACCTCTCATCCCATGACTACAATAGGGGTTAGGAAACATTGGTACGATAAAGCCCAGAGCCTGAAATGCTGCTCCCCACGA
Source organism: Chrysochloris asiatica (assembly GCF_000296735.1). Taxonomy (NCBI): domain Eukaryota; kingdom Metazoa; phylum Chordata; class Mammalia; order Afrosoricida; family Chrysochloridae; genus Chrysochloris; species Chrysochloris asiatica. The sequence goes on along the minus strand of NW_006408684.1, from coordinate 4,971,434 downwards.
AGGCCTTGTGCCACATAGTCCCAGGAACGGACACAGCTTTGCTCACAACAGTTAGGTGGGTGAAGTCCCCAAGAAAGCAGTTCCCAGGGCTTAGGTTTGGTGCTCAGATGGCCTCCCAGGTGGTCTCATTTCAGCTACTGACACAGCCCCCAAAACCTAGAACATGATCTCACTCATTCACACACAGGTGCTCACCACTGGAGCAGCAAGCAAACAATGAAATCAGTCAGCCAATATTGCCACATGCTGTGCCTGAGATTAGGAACCCTTGGATCTCTGTGGGTTATGTGTTAGGCTGGTTAACTGAAAGGCCGGTGGTTTGAACACCCCGGGACAAAGACATGGCAGTCTGACTCTGTAAAGAGTTACAACCTTAAAACCCCACAGGGAAGTTCGAGTCTGTCCTGTAGGGTCACTGTGAGTCAGAATCAACTCTCAGGCAGTGGGTTTGGCTATGCTTGAGATTTCAGAACTACTTCCCTGAGGAGCTGGGCCTCGGACAAGTGATCAGATTCCACAGTCTCTGCCTCCCAGAAGGAGCCAGTGGTGCAGACAGGAAGATGTGAGAGAAGGTCATTCTCCTTGGAATTTATGCATCTTTGAGTCAGACAGGCCCTCTTGGATACCTGCCTCTCCATTGGCTGCCTTTGTGACCTTGGGCAAGTACCCTGACTTCCCTCATTTGTGCAACAAGAATAACTGCCTTAGCTAACCAGAGCTGCTACCACACAAACTGAGTGCCTTTAGAAAGCTGACATTTATTCTCTCAAACTTCCTAGAGCTCTGGTAGCGTAGTGGTTACAAATCGGGCTGCTAATCTCATGGTCAGCAGTTTGAAACTACCAGCTGTTCCGCGGGAGAACGATAAGGCATTCTGCTCCCATAAAGATTTACAGCCTTGGAAACCCTGTACAGGGTCGCTTTGAGTCGGAACCGACTCCGCAGCACATAACAACAACAACAACGATTTACAGCTTCAAAAATCCTATAAAGAGTTGCAACCGACTCCACAGCATAGAACAAATCAACCAACCAATGGTTTTCTTAAATAACATCTTCTTTTCTTTAGATTACTATAGGAATGCAGTATTGTTGTTAGGTGCCACTGAGTCAGTCAGTACACACCCACAGTTCTGGAAGCTAAAAATCCAGACCACGGTCTCAATCATGTGGATTCTTTCCTTGTTGGTGACCCTAGGCATTCTTCAGGGATCCCCACAGGTATAGAGATTAGGATTCGAACATATAATCATGGGGAGTGGGGAGGGGACACAGTTCAATTCTTAACCGGTACTAACCTCAGAAACAGGGATGATGACGTGAGGGAGTTCCTGAAGCCATGCTTGGCCTGTGGCAGCCAGTCAGTGAACTAAAGCTGACGTTCAGAGTAGAATCCTGCTTTTCTTATCCTAATAAATTGCATTTCAACCGTCTTCTTAACCACCTGAAAAACGTTAGAAGAACTGCTTTCTGGCACTAAAAGTGAGGCATTCTTTCCCCAGTTTTCAGCAGAGAAGGCACTTAAGCACTTTGGGCTTCTGCCAATACACAGGTGGTAGTTTGCATGAGGGTCCTTAATGGGTTTTGACTGTGAAATCATGTCGGTCAGTCAATTTGTGAACGGCCTCTGGGCTGGTTGAGCTACTTAGCCCTGTAACCAAAAGGTTTTTATTTTATGACTGTGCTAATTTCTGTTCTATTTCTTACAAAAGGTCCGTTCAGGTACAGCACTACACAGCCATCCTAACTGGGCTTGGACATAGGTATGAGGAGCCAAGGAACAGGAACTTAACTAGGTGGTCCCCTAGCCTTGAGTGCGGAAGTTAGAAAACTAAAATCCACAGCTACCAAGGAACGAGACATTAGAGTCTTGCTATTTTCAAAGTGTGGCGCTGTAGGAACAGCACTGGACTGTGAACCACAAAGTTGGCAGTTAAAACTCAGCAACGTCTCCTCAGAAACCTTATGTAGGGTCGCTATGAGTCGGAAGCAACTCCATGGCACTTAACAACAACTCAAAGTGTGGTCTTAGACAATCCCAGACCCTGCATTCCACCCTGACCCTTCAGAGATCCTCTACCCCTTGTAGCTGGAGGACCTGGGATTTTCATTCACCTTCTGCTCAGTTTTGGTTTTTGTTAGAAAGCTTTTAAGAGGTGTTTAAAACCTGTCATATCAAAACCATCACCAGATGGCAGCAAAGGAAAAGCTCTGAGCCCGAAATCTGTTTCCAGAGAAGACAGACACTGCTTCCCCTCCTAAAATAACTTGCATCATCCAAGAACTGCAGTACCAGGCCTGGGCTATGGCGCGTGCCCGAGTCCCCGAGTCCAGTGTCCACAGACACAAGCACCATATGCAGTATGTTCTTGTGTAATGGGGAAGAACCATAAAAGCACAGTAGGACTTACATATATATATATATATTTATCACAATAAAAATAATCACGATTCAATTCTTCAAAGGTTAGAAAAGAGAGAGAGAACAGTACAGAAGTACACATGGTATTTTTAGAGCAGAAAAACTATTCTTGTTGCAGTGAGGGGACTGCAATTATTGAGATGAAACAAAGTGTATGATTTGTTGAATGAAAACTGATGATTTTGTCTATAAATCTTCACTCAATTCACAATAAAAAGTCAAAAATCAGCAAGCTGGTGTGCGCCAAGATTCCCTTATTTATTTATTTGAAAAATAAACCTGAGCAATGCATTCCATTTTTAAAGATGAATAGTCATTTTTCTTTCCCATTTATCTTAACAATAATAATACTGTTCCTCCTTAAAGTAATGAGTATTACAGTAAAAGAAAAAAAAGAAGGGTGTATATAAAGATGTCCAAAACCAGAAAAACCTACTCAAAGAGCATTGGCCCAACAACATTTTTTTAATGTTGTATGTCATTGAGTCAATTCCAACTCATAGCAACCCAATAAATTTCCAAGAGCAACTGATGGGTTTGAATGCTAACCTTGTCGTTATCAGTCCAGCACTTATCCTACAGCCCACACTGGAGCTCAACCCTGCCACAGTGGATGCATATTAGCCAGAATTGCAGTGTTCCATAAGGTGACTGCTAAACACTACTCAAAGTGGAAATGTGATGTGTGTATAAAATATTTCCAAATGTTTACAAAAATTTGAATAGTGTAAATGGAAAAAAGTGTAAACTATTTCACTGATATATTCTATATTGGTTATATGCTGAAATGATCATAGCTTGAATATCTGAGTACAAGGCTAAGAAAAATATATTAAAATGAATTTCACCAAAAAAAAAAAAAAAAAAATCAGCAAGCCAATGGTCAGCGACTGAACATATATATATATTTTATATATAGGACAGACTCTATTCCTTAGAGGCAAATACATAAAATACTGAGTTATACTTTGTCACTTAGAAACAATCTTCAATGATGTATTTTCAGTATTTTGGGTGGGTTGATTTTATTTTCTTTCATAACAGACTGTACTTTCTAACAGCTTAGAGCTGATGAGTATTTGATTAAGATTAAAGACTCATTATGTTTGGAAAGAAGAGTCCTGGTGTGGCATTGTGGGCTAATTGCTGGACTGCAAAGTCAGTTTCAACCACAATGTCGGCAATTCAAGCTCACCAACTACTCCTTGGGAATCCTATACAGTGTCATTATGGGTTGGAACCTATTTGACAGCACTTAACAACAACAAATGTTTAGGAAAAAAAGAAAGGAAATTAAAGGAACCCATATTGGCAAAAATGAAGTAAAATTCTATTTGCAGATGATAGGATCCTATATAATTCCAATCTTTTCTCCATTTATCAT
>NW_006408684.1:4957930-4966184 GCF_000296735.1 Chrysochloris asiatica | reverse complement strand
AGTCACTTCTTACATACATTTTGATTTTTTCTTTCTTTCCTGTCTTTTCAATGACCATATTTTCTTCCTGTGTGATATTCTTGATGTTATCCCACAACTCTGTCAGTCTTCACTTATCAGTGTCTAATGCATCAAATCTGTTTGTGAAAGTTAAGGCTCTGCATCATCTTGATTGAGCCAGGATTCCCAGTTGTTTGGTAGTTGGTAACTCTATGAAGATTGGCTATGAGCAGGCATAATAAACTCTAATGAGTGGCTGTGAACAGTCAATCAATTCAAGGGATGCTTCCTTGGGTGTGTCCTGCTCCCAATATAATGGACACATAGGAGGGACTGTCTTCACTGGGGACCTAGGACTCTACAATTGTAATTTCTTTCCATGATAATAAACTTCTCTCTTTTTCTCTCTCTATATATAATATAGATAGATAGATAGATAGATAGATAGATAGATAGATAGATAGATAGACAGATAGACAGATAGATAGATAGATAAGGACTCCTGGTGTGGCACTGTAGGGTCACCACTGGATTGCGAACCAGAAGGTTGGCAGTTCAAACCCACCAGCTTGCCCCTCGGAAACCTAATACAGGGTTGCTATGAGCTGGGATAGACTGTTGTCTACAATATCTACATATGTATATATGCTTCACTGGTTTTGTTTCTCTAGAAAAGACAGCCTAAGACATGTGGTAATGAGAGTGGAATTCTAGAGAAACAAAATTATAAGGATGAGCTTTCTAAATTTGTTCTCAAGTCTGGCTAATTATTTGGCACTGATATAGGATGGAGACATGTCTGACTTCCAATTCATAGGAATCCACCTTGGGCTGATTTTGAGTTTGGTCCTCTTTCCCTCTTGTGGATAAGAGGAAGTCAGACATGGTTGCCACTTGGTTTATGCGCTTGATGCTGTGAGCAGGATTCATTACAATGGCTCCAGACCTATCAAATTTTGAGATTTTGTAAGAGAAAGAATGAAGGGGCATGTGATAAAATGTTTCAGTGGAGGAGAGAACAGCAATTCCTGAAGTTGCTTGGAGCCATTGTCATGCTGGATTGACAAGATAACTGATCTGTGGCCTGAGCCTGCTGGAATCCACCCTGCCAGAGGTCCAAAGCCATAGTCCAAGGGATAAGATTGAACTTGAGTTTTTTAAAAGGTTTATGTGTTTGACTGTCTTATGGATATTGGTTTCCCTAGCCTATTATTGTAAAATAGACATGCATATGTGATAGGAATATGGGGAATTATGATTACAGAGTTTTACAAGCCTGTCTTCTGCCTATACTTCATTGCTAAAAGGACAGTTAGAAGTTGACCAGACACATTTGGGTTTCTTGAAGCCTTTGTACAGTATGGGGCTATATCTGGAATCCTGAGGCTCGCCCAGAACCTTCAGAGTTGGAGAATTTGCATTTGAAAAGACATGCCAACCAAGCAAGAACTGCTGGGAGAATAGGAGATTCAAGATTGAAAGAAAGCAGTAGGGGGGAGAATAGATAGTTTGGCATTTTAAGTTTTTGAGGCATCAAGGTAAAGAAAGTCAACCCATCAGAGAAAACCCCCTTCTAGGACCGAAAGTGAAAGGGTACAGATGCAGTATGCTTGCTGGCGATCACATGGGTCATTGTGTGATTGGAATTGGGGAAAATGTAAAAATGAAGAGACATGCTGAATTTGGACTTGTCTTAATGGCACCCATTGACCTTGAGATAAGAGGAGAGGGAAAACTGACTAAAGTTTAGGGAGTTGTGTGAACTCCTGAGACCAAGGGCACTGACCTAGCCCATGGAGGCTAGGGCTGGGAGTAAAGGGGCAGCAGATTTGAAGAGCAGGGAGGTGTGTCTGAACTCCCAAACTTGCAGCTGGTACTTATTTAACCTAGCTCAGGTGTCTAAGGTTGAGCTGACCAGAACCTGATGAGATGAAGATAAAGATGTTTGATGCTCTGAGTAACTGTCAATTGTTACAATTTGATGAACTGGACTTTTGCTTATGGATTCAGTTGTTCCAAATTCCAATCGGAATGGAAGATTCTTCATTTCAAGAGACATGCTTGTCTCCTCAGTGTACTAGATTGTTGTTGTCGTTATGTGCTGTGGAGTCGGTTCTGACTCATAGCGACTCTGTACAGGCTATTAATCTTTACAGGAGCAGAAAGGCTCATCTTTCTCCCGCGGAACAGCTGGTAGTTTTGAACTGCTGACCTTGCGGTTCACAGCCCGATTCGTAATCACTATGCTAGATTAATGGGGACAGGCAATTTAGACATTGGCTATCAAAATTGGGGGAGGGGGCTACAAAGGCAGGAAGTGGCTGACTTAAGCTTTCATGGTTGTGCTTAAGTTTTAGAATGAGGGGATATCCTAGAATCCTCACTGATTAGTTTTCTTCTTTTCCAGATGGGTCTCATCACAGGGACTGGGGGATGATGCTGACAGGATTTTATTATTTCAATTGTAGTTGTTAGTAGGATTAATTGTGATTGTCACAACTGTAATTGTAGAAGATGTGTAACTAAAAGGGAGGAGTAGTTATTTCATTTCAGGATCAGATGATCCCAGGACCATCATTAAAGAAGAACAAGAGTGGAGCCTGGAAAAGTGGCAACAGCAGAGATAACAGCAGAGGTGATGTCATGATGTAGAGACAGAGCAGCTATGGACTCTAGACCCCTAGACTGAGCAAGGCTGTATGCCTACAGACAGGAGGCTTACAGAATGTGCCCTTTGGCCATATAAATGTATATTTTTTATGTGTGACTCAAATATTTTTGCTGTTTTCACTTGTGACATATAAGATGTAAATGGGTCCAGTGCATTTTCAGTTTTAAGTGTTTTAGTTATTTCATGTTAGGTGCAAGTATAGCATTACCATTTTCTTTATTTAGAGATAATGCATATAGTTTACACATTTCATGTTGACAAGGGTAGACTGTAATGGTTAGGTTCAAGGTCATACTTTGATGCTCATAGACATATTCTAATTTTTTCAGCTTCAGTCTGAACTTGCATATGAACAATTGATTGTTCCACAGGTAGTCCTATCCTAGTTTTTGGCTGATGATCTTGGGCTTTTCCACTGTCTTTCCTCACAGATACCAGGTAGATAGTGGTTGAAATAAGATAATACTGAAAGACATTTACCTGTGCTTTATTGACTACACGAAGGCTTTTGACTCTGTGGATCATGACAAGCTGTGGGCAACACTCCAGAATGAGTATTCTGGAACAATTAATTGTGCTCATGAGGAACCTGTACATAGACTAAGAGGCAGTTGTTCAAACAAAACTAAGGGAAACTGAATAGCTTAAAATCAGCAAAGGTGTATGCCAGGTTTGTATCATTTCACCATACTTATTCAATCTCCATTCTGAGAAAATAATCTGAGAAACTGGATTATATGAAGAAGAACATAGCATCAGGAATGAAGAAAGGTTCATTAAAAACCCACAATATGATACAACCTTGCTTGCTGAAAGCGAAGAGGACTTACAATATGGGTTGCACTTCAATGTAAAGAAAACAAAAATTATCAGCACAGGACCAATAAATAACATCATGATAAAAGGAGAAAAGACTGACATTGTCAAATATTTCATTTTCTGGGATCCACTATCTACTCATGGAACCAGCAGTCAAGAAATCAAATGATTTTTGTTTGATAATCAAAATGATTATGGTGCTGGAGAATAGTAAAAGTACCATGGACTACTAGAAGAACAAACCAATCTGTTGGAAGAAGTACAGCCAGAATGCTCCTTAGAAGCTAAGATGGCCAGACTTCATCTCTCATACTTTGGCCATATTATCAGGAAGGACCAGTCCCTGGAGGAGAACATCCTATTTGGTTGACTGAAAGGACAGTGAAGAAGAGGGAGACCTCCAACAAGATTGATCAGCACAATGATTAGCACAAGCATAGTAGCAATTGTGAGGATGGAGAAGGGCCGGGCAATGTTTCATTCTGTTGCACTTAGGGTCGCTATGAGTTGGAACTAATGTGATGGTACTTAACAACTAAATAACAATGCCTGATGTGGTGCTGCAGGATAAACACTGTGCTGATAACCACAAGGTCAGTGGTTCACTATGAGGTAGAACGTACTCAACAACACTTACCAATAACAATGTGTAGGATATTGATCTTTATGCATTCCATGTCATTTTTGACAACTTCTTATTTCCTTAGATTCAAACTTTGTACATTCCATGTTCCAATTAATAATGGATGTTTGCACCTATTTCTCATCTTGCATTGTGCCTCATCAGCAAATTAAGGTCCTGAAAGCTTTACTCCATCCACATCATTATGGTCAAGTCTACTGTGAAGAAGCAGCTCTTTCCCAGTTGTAGTCTTCTAACATAAGGGGCTCATCTCCTGGCAATATTATCTGACAGTATCCTGCTGCTATTCATAAGGTATTTAGTGGCTAAATACTTCGAAGTAATCCACTTCTCCTTCTTCCTTGTCTGTAAACTCTGCTGAAACTTGTCCACCACAGGTGACGCTGCTGGTATTTAAAATACCAGTTGCATAGCTTCCACATGCAAGCCACCACACTATGACAAGCTGACAGATGAATGGTCGGCATGCATATGAGGCAACTGAAAATACTTTAGTCCTCAAAGTGACATCTTTGCTCTCGATCACTCTCAAGAGGTCTTTTGTAGCAGATTGGCCAATGCAATATGTTTAATTTCTTGACTGCTGCTTCTATGAGTGTTGATAGTGATTCCAAGCAAAATGAAGTCTTTGACAATGTCAATGTTTTCTGTTTATCATGTATGATGTTACTTATTGGTCCAGTTGTGAGGATTTTCATTTTCTTTACATTGAGGTGCAATCCATTCTGAAGGCTGTAGTCTTTGATCTTCATCAGTTAAGTACTTTTAGTCATCCTCACTTCCAGCAAGCAAGTTGGTATCATCTGCAAATCACAGGTTGCTAATGAACTCTCCTCCAATCCTGAGGCCACATTCATCTTCATATAGTACAACTTCTCACACCATTTGCTCAGCATAGAGATTGAATAAGGATGACAAAAGGGTATACTCATGACACACACCGACTCAATGGAACTAAAACAATTTTATCATTCCAGAAGTGCTTCTCTAGCCATTATATTTGTTTTATTCCTTCAAGTTCCTATTTGTAACTTTACAAATCCTCTGGGTTAGTCTTAATAGTTTTTCATATTCTGTTCATGCTTTCAAGTTTCTCTCAACAAAATTAAATCTTTCATATTCTGCCTCATAATTCAATGTCAAGTATGGAATATATGTGGAATCCTCAGCCCCACTCTATTCTCACCATGTCTGGTGATCTTGCTCAGGATACATTCCTTGGTACTTTCTCTGTGGAATAGTTTGTATTCAGTACCTGGTATGAAAATGGCTTCCCCTAAAGAGGGCTAACAATGCTTTTATCAGGCCTCCAGTGGCACTATCAGACTCAATTTTGAGCTTAGTATTTTGGGGCTACACATATATTGTAAAGCAATATAGCAGACTCTCTTAGTATGGTTAAAAGTGGCAGGCAGTTTGACTTGTTTCTAGTTAATACTTATAATAATAATGAGGGCATAGACCTGTGGCTTTTCAGTTTTGTTTTGTTTTTCTTTCTCTCCCACCACTTGACTTTCAGTTTGCCATACTATGGTGACTTGGGTGTTGCTAAGATACTAGATGCTATGCCACCTGCGTTTTAAATACCAGCAGGGTCACCCATGGTAGACAGGTTTCAGCAGAGCTTTGACTATGAAGAAAGATCTGGTGATCTATTTCTGCAGATAACTGGCCAGCGAAATCATTATGGATAGATGCAAAACAATGTCTAATGCAGTGCTGGCAGACAAACCCCTCATGTTGTAAGGCACTGGAGAAGAGCTGCTTTCTCAAAATAGAGTCACTTTAATAACATGGATGGAGTAAAGATTTTGGGGCTTTCATTTGTTGATGTGGCACGACCCAAAATTAGAAGAAATAGCTACAAACATCCATTGGTAAATGGAATACTAAATATACACAGTATAAATCAGGGAAAAGTGGAAGCAGTCAAAAATGGTATCCTAGGCATTAGTGAACTGAAATGAACTGTTATGGCAATATTGAATTGGCAAAATATATTGTATATTATGACAGGAATGTCAAATTGAAGAGAAGTGTTATCACACCGTAAAACAGAACATTTTAAATTCTATCCTATTTACATGTGATCAGTCATGCACATATAGAAGAGCAGTTAATAGGACAATTATATAAATTTAAGTACTAATCATTAACATAACAAATCAAGAAATTAAGATTGTTACTAAATCCTGCAGCCTCAAATTGGTAAGACATGCAATCAGGATGCATTGATAATTATTGGAGATTGCAATGTGAAAGTTGAAACAAAAAGGATCAGTAGCTGGAAAATATAGTCTTGGTGATAGAAATAATGCTAGAGACAACATGATAGAAATTTCAAGACCAATGACTTACTCATTGCAAATACCTTTTTTTTTTTTTTTTTTTTTACCTACATAAACAGTGACTATACACATGGACCTCACTGAATGGAATACGTAAGAATCAAATCAATTATATCTGTAGAATGAGATGATGGAAAAGCTCAATATTATCAGTCAGAATAAGACTGTATAACAGATCAATGGTTCTTATGCAAATTCCCATCAAGGCTAAAGAAAAAGTTTAAAAGTCCATGAGAACTTAAGTACAACCTTGAGTCTCTCCCACCTGAATTTAGAGATGATCTCAATAATATATTTGACACGCTGAACACTAATGACTGAAGACCAGGCTGATTGTGGCATCATATATGAAGAAAAAAACAGAAAAGAAAGGAAAACCAAAATAGAGCTCATAAGGGACTCTAAGATTTGCTCCTGAAAGTAGAGTCGCTAAAGCAAATGGAAAAAATGATGAAGTAAAAGAGCTGAACAGAAGATTTCAAAGTGCAGCTCGAGAAGACAAAGTACTATAATGAAATAGTCAAAGACCTGGAGTTAGAAAATCACAAAGTAAGAACACACTCAGCATTTCTCAACCAGAAAGAACTGAGGAAAAAAATCAATCTTCGAGTGGCAATACTAATACAATCTATGGGAAAACAGTACTCCTGGTGTGGCACTGTAGGATAAGTACAGGGCTGTGAACCATAAGGTCGACAGTTCAAACCCACCACCTACTCCTCAGAAACCCCATACAGGGTAGCTATGGGTCAGAACTAATTCAACAGTACTAAACAACAACCTGGGCAAAATACTGAACGCAGGAAGCATTAAAAGAAGATGAAAGGAATTCAGTTACAATACCAGGATAACAACAACAATTTCAGGAGGTAGAATATGATCAAGAACAAAAAGTACTGAAGGAATAAATCTAAGCTTCACTGAAGACACTGGTGAAAAACAAGGCTCCAGGAATTGCGGAAACCAAATGAGTTGTTTCTAAACACAGATGCCACACTGGAAGCATTCACTTGTCTAGGCCAGGAAACTTGGAAGACAGTCAACTGACTGTTAAGAGATCCATACACAGGCCCATTTCAATGAGAGCTGATCCAACTGAATGCAGAATTTGTCAAACGACAGCATTATTAAACACAAGTAAAATTTTGCTGAAGATAGTTCAAAATCAGTACAGCAGTACATTGACAGAGAGCTGACTGAAAGTAGAGATTTAGAAGAGGACACAGAAATGGGGATATCATTGCTGACTTCAGATAAGTATCTTGGCTGAAAGCAGAGAATACCATAAAGATGTTTACTTGTATTTTATTGAGTATACAAAGGCAATTTGACTATGTGGATCTTAAACTATGGATAAAAATGCAAATAATAGGAATTTCATAACAGTTCCTTGTGAGTATGAGTCAAAAATTATCTGCACTAAAAAACTAAAAAACAAAACAACAAAAAAATTATCTGCACTCCAGTTATATTAAAATGCCCACCCAGGCAAGAACCAATACCAACTGCCATATACCAGGAAAATAGACAACACCTGTGAAAGTTACTCTGAGTTAAGCAATAAGAAGAGTGAAAAGTGAAGCCCACATCTCCTTGGAAGCAATCAGAAAGCATAAAAAATAAATATCAAAACACATACTCAATTAAGTTTAAGTCCACAGATAAACACTACACATGTCCAAGAAGCAAAAGCAGATGACCATATCAGCACATGTCCAGAAACAAGATAAAATAAAACAAGATAAAAACAAGAAACATGTCCAGAAACAAGAT
>NW_006408684.1:4937544-4952647 GCF_000296735.1 Chrysochloris asiatica | reverse complement strand
GAATAATTGCTATCAGGACTGATTGTGAGGGTTGGAAATGTAAAGGTAGACGTTTTGTAGCAAGGAGGGGAGTGATTAACTTTACAGTCTAGGAGCGGAGGTCCTTGGGACCATCAACGGATAAGAGCGGAGAGCAAGACCCCACCACAGAAGCAGTGATGCCAGAGGGGGAAGCGGGGGGGCAGCTTGTCGTGTATACCCTTTGGTTGGTTGATGATGCATGGAGGGGATTTTAACCATGGTAATGAAACAATATACAATAGAATGAATGTAAAACTAATGTTCTCCCATGTAAACTATCACATAATTCACAATAAAACATTTAAAACAACAAAAAACCTCATAAACTGGGTAGCCTAGATATGCATATGAAGGTTGGACAGTAAATTATAAACACTGTAAATAATTGATGCATTTGAGTTATGGTGTTGGAGGAGAATATTAAAAGTACCATGCCAAAACAACACCCACCACCATAAAAAAGTACCACTGCCGAAAGAACAAACAGATCTGTATTGGAAGAAGTATAGCAAGAATGTTCCTTGGAGGCCAGACTTCGTCTCTTATACTTCGGACATATTATCAGGAGGAATCAGTCCCTAGAGAAGGGTATCATGTTTGGTAAAGTGGAGGGCTGGAGAAAAAGAGGAAGACCCCCAATCAAATGGATTGGCACAATGGTAGCAGCAGTGGGCTCAGGTGTAGCAATGATTGTGTGACTGGCGTGGGACCTGGCAGTGTTTCCTTCTGTCCTGCATAGGGCCACTATGAGTTGGTACCAACTCGTTGGAACCTAATAGTCCATTTTATCACTTATTACCACTAACAAATAATGTAAAAAGAAAAACCTAAAGCTATATGAGTTCCGGGCTCTCATTTGGAGTCCTGGTGTGATGCTATAGGATAAACACTAGACTGCTAAACACAAGACCGGAGGTTCAAATCCACCAGTCACTCCTTAGAAACCTTATACTGCTATGAGTAAGAACTGACTTGTTAATATTTAACAACACCCACCATCATAAAATATAAACATTAACAGTCAAGAGAAATATAAAGAACATAAAGATGCAGTACTAAACCATAACTGTAAGAAAGTACTATAGTACATACTGTTAAGTGCCCTGGAGTTGGTTCTGACTCATAGTGACCCTGTATAGGGTTTGGGACTGTAAATCTTTAAAGAAAGCCTTGCAGAGATGATGACGTGGAGCGATGGAGCAGCTGGAGACTTTAGATCCAGAGAGGGAAAGCGACTGTGTGCTGAAGACCTGGGAGGTACGGGGTGGGGGGGGGGTGGGGGTGGGGTAGAATTGCAGGGTATACCCTTTGGTTGGTTGATGATGCATGGAGGGGATTGTAACCATGGCAATGAGATGATATACGATAGAATGAATGTAAAACTAATGTTCTCCCATATAAACTATCACATAATTCACAATAAAACATTTAAGAAAAAAAAAACATTGATAAGAAGGAACTAAAAAAAAAAGTAATATTTAAAAAAGTAGACAAACAAAATAAAGCCTTGTATTTCTCTCGGAAAGCAACTGGTAGATTTGAACTACTAACTTTGTGGTCAGCAGCCCAGCTCACAATTCACTATGCTACCAGGACTCCTTGTAGTACATACTGTAATAATTTTGTAGCCATCTCATTTTGGTATTAAGTGAGATCAAATGTTGTATTCACTCAAATCACGTTAACACTAACCATCCCCACGTAAGCAGCTTGCCATAAAGTGTGTGCTGCAGCAAAAAGTGATCTCTCACAGTCCTCAACTATTTTTCTTTGCTTTCTATACCACAAACCTGAATAGCATTATGGACCCCATACAATGTGGCAATAATGATGCTGGAAATGCAGCCAATAAGCAGAATCCTGACATTACAAGAAAAAGTTAAATTGTGTAACATGTACCGTTGATTGTGATTGGCTCCAATTTCAAGATAAATGAATCCGCTTTAAGGGTAATCACACACACACACACACACACACACAAAAAAAATTGTGAAGCTGTCACTACAGTGATGGCAGGTGTGAAAATCTTGCATTTTTTGTGCAATACTTGTATCTCATATTGAAAATGCAGTCTTTATGTAAGTGCAGAATTGCTATAAGGCAAACCTACAGACTATAATAAGATTCAAACAAACAAAAGAAAGCAAAATCATATGACAACCTAAGCAAAAGAAAGGTGAAGATCTAAAGCTGGAGAGACTTTAATGCCAGCAAAGGATGGTTTGATAATTTTAGAAAGAGGTTTGGCATTTAAAAAGTCAAGGTAACAGGAGAATTAGCCTCTGCCAACCAAGAGGTAGCAGACAAGTTTCCAGACACCATTAACAATCATTGAGGAGAAAGGCTACCTGCCTGAACACATTTTTAATTCAGACAAAAGTGCCCTACTCCGGATAAAAATGCCACAAAGGACATTTATTAGTAAGAAATGGGCACCAGGATTTAAGGCAGGAAGGGATAGGTTAACTCTACTGTTTTGTGGAAACAAAGTTGCGTTTATGATCAGGACTGCCATTATTTATAAAGCTGCTAACCTCCAAGCTTTGAAGGGAAAAGATAAACACCAGCTGTCAGTCTTTGGCTGTACAATAAGAAGGCCTGCATTGAGAATTCTTTTTCTGGATTAGTTCCATCTAAGTCATGTACCTGAAGTCAGGAAGTACCTTGCTAATAAGAGACTGCCTTTTAAAGTTCTTTTGATACTGGACAATGCCCAGGTCACCCGAAACCCCATGAGTTTAACAGTAAAGTGTATCACAGTGGTCTACTTTCCCCCAAACACAAGATCTCTAATTCAGTCTCTAGATCAGGTCAAAAGAATCTTTCCGGCTCATTACATATAGCACTCCATGCAAAGGTCTGTGAATCATATGTATTGGGAAGGACGACATCATTGAGGATGCCATCATTATTACAGAAAAGGCTACAGAAGGCTTCAAGCCCCAAATAATAAATTTCAGCTGAAGAAAACTGTATCTGGATGTTGGATGTGACTTCACAGGATTTACAACAAAAGCAATCAAGGAAATCACATGACAAAAAAAAGGTGAGTAGTCAAGCGTTTCAAGGTAAGGATTTTGGAGAAATTCAGGAGCTAATGAACAGATGACTTGATGGAGATGAGGGTTTCCGAACCAGATGATGAAGACGAAGAGAAGCAGTGCCAGACTGCCTTTGACTTCCTTTAAAACACAAGCTCTTCTACAATATGGGCACTGAAGCAACAGCAAATGGAGGGAGCTTGGTAGCATGTTAAAAACTTCTTACATAAATAAAACATCAAAATAGATTGAAATTGCAATGTGTTTCCATAAAATTACACCAAGTGAACCTTCTTCTCCTGCTTCCCCTTGTACTTCCTCTGCCACTCATGAGACAGAAAGACCAACTGCTCCTCCTCAGCCTACTCAATGTGAAGCTGATTCATCTTGTAAACAGACAACATACAGTATCGATAATTACAGTACAGAACTGTAAATATGTTTTCTCTTCCTTAGCATAGTGGTTAAGAGTTGGGCTGCTAACCTCAAAGACAGCAGTTCAAAACTATCAGCAGTTCCACAGGAGAAACATGAGGTTTTATGCTCCCCCTTAAGTTTTACAAAGGAGCTCTGGTAGCGTAGTGATTACAAATTGGGCTGCGAACCGCAAGGTCAGCAGTTCGAAACTACCAGCTGTTCCGCGGGAGAAGGATGAGGCTTTCTGCTCCCATAAAGATTTACAGCCTCGGAAACCCTGTACAGGGTCGCTATGAGTCGGTACCGACTCCACGGCACATAACAACAACAACGATTTACGCTTCAAAACTCCTATAAAGAGTTGCAACCGACTCCACAGAATAGAACCAATCAACCAACCAATGGTTTTCTTAAATAACATCTTCTTTTCTTTAGATTACTATAGGAATGCAGTATTGTTGTTAGGTGCCACTGAGTCAGTACCAACTCATAGTGACCTTATGCACAGCAGAACGAAAAACTGCCTGATACTGGGCCAACCTCACTACTGTTGCCACATTTGAGTCCATCAATGCTGCCACTTGGGCAAACCCATCTCATTGGGGGTCTTCCTCTTTTTCTCTAACCCTCCACCTTACCAAACATGATTCTCCAACAACTGGTCCCTCCTGACAATGTGTCCGAAGTATGGCCTCTAAAGAGCACTCTGGCTATACTCCTTCCAAAATGGATCTATTGGTTCTTTTGGCAGCCCATGGCACTTTCAAAATTCTCCTCCAACACCATAATTCAAAACATCAATTCTTCTAGTCTTCTTTATTCACTATTCAGCTTTCGCATGTATATGAGGGTATTGAAAATACCATGGTATTTTCACACCTTAGTCCTCAAACTGACATCTTGGCTCTTCAACACTTTCAAAAGTTCTTGTGCAGCAGATTTACCTAATGCAATACATTGTTTAATTTCTTGATTGTTGCTTCCATGAGTGTTGATAGTTGATCCAAAAAGAATGAAGTCTTTGACAACTTCAATCTTCTCTATTGATAAGAATGTTGCTTATTGGTCCAGTGGTGGTGAGTTTTGTTTTCTTGACATTGAGATGTAATCCATACCGAAGGTTGTGCTCTTTGATCTTCATCAGTAAACGTTTTAAGTCCTCTTTAGTTTCAGCAAGCAAGGTTGTATCACCTGCATATCACAGGTTGTTAATGAGTTCTCCTCCAATCCTGATGCCACGTTTTTCTTCATAGAACCCAGCTTCTCGGATTATTTGCTCAGCATACAGGTTGAACAAGTATGGTGAAAGAATACAACCTTTCTTAAATTTTAAACCATTTGATGTTCCCATGTTCTGTTTGAACAACTGCCTCTTGGTCCAGGAACCAATTCCTCAAGAGCACAACTAAGTGTTCCGGAATACTCACACTTCGCAATGTTGTCCATAGCTTGTCATGAGCCACACAATCGAAAGCCTTTGTGTAGTCAATAAAGCACAGGTAAACATCTTTTTGGTATTCTCTGCCAAGATCCATTGGACATCAGCAATGATATCCCTCATTCCAGTCTCTTCTGAATCCAGCTTGAACCTCTGGAAGTTCTCCGTCAATGTATGCTTGCAGCCATTTCTGTATTGGCATTAGTAAAACTTTACTCGCGTGGGATATCAAAGATTGTCCGATGATTTCTGCATTCTGTTGGGTAACCTCTCTTTGGAATGGGCACAAATAAGGATCTCTTCCAATCAGTTGGCCAGAAAGTTGTCTTTCAAATTTCTTGGCATAGATGAGTGTGTGCCTCTTGTGCTGCCTCACTTTCTTGCAAGATTTCCATTTTTATTCCATCAATTCGTGGTCCTTGTTCTTTGCCAAGTCCTTCAATGTACATTAGACTTCCTCCTTCAGTATCATTGGCTCTTGAAACAGTTGAACATTAACCATTTCCTTTTGGTACAGTGGCTCTGTATTCCATTCCTTCCATCTTCTCTTGATGCTTTCTGCATCATTCAATAATTTGCACAGAGAATCCTTCAATAACGAAAGTTGAGGCTTGTATTTTTTCTTCAATTTCCTGAACTTGAGAAATGCTGAGCGTGTTCTTCCTTTCTGGTTTTTTGATTCCAGATCTTTGCACATTTTTCTTATTTGGCTTTATCTTCTCAAGCTGATTTTTGAAATTTTCTGTTCAGCTCTCAGACCTCCTCATTTCTTCCATTTGCTCTAGTGTCTCTACGCTGGAGAGCAAGTTTGAGAGTCTCTTTTGAAATCCATCTTGACCTTTTCCTTCTTTCTTGTCTTAATGACTTTTTGCTTTCTTCACGTATGATGTTCTTGATGTCATCCCACAACTCTTCTGTTCTTCGGTCTTTAGTATTTAATGTATCAAATCTGTTCTTCAGATGATCTCTAAATTCAGGTGGGAGATAATCAAGGTCATATTTTGGCCCTTGTGCAAAATACTTGTTAATCAACTGTTTGTGTAATCAGTTAGGCTTTCAGTAAAGAGTAGGTTATTAGAAGTTAAACGTTGGGGGAGTCAACAGTTATACGTAGATTTTCGATCAGTACCCGTAACCACCTCACTGGACAAGGATCAACATGGGTTGAAATATAAGGTGTTTAATTTTTCTCATTAGGCTGTAAATACCTAAAAGCTAGTTACGATAATCATCGTTTCTTCTGATTTCCTCTCAGCGTCTCGCACCTACAAAGATGAAAATACGTTTTGTGATTCATTATGCGGTAGGGAAAACAATTTAATTATTCTATAATCTTCCTTGGACAGAATACATGTATTCTAATCACTGGCATTCCCATCCCCTCTCATGCTTGTTTGCCAATATGTTGCATATAATTTTGGGTAAACTGTGACAGCATAGCTCAAAAGGCTATTTATTTTCTGCAAGGATTACGACCTAGACTTGGTCACCAAGAACTTGAATGTGTAGTGCAACTGAGGAAGAGAATTTTAAACTACATTTAACATTAATTTCAATGAAAAAACTGGCACTTGATTTGATTATTATATAATATTTAAAACTTGGAAATGTAAACCTACTTTTTCAACTATAAATCTAAATACAAATCAAATATTTCGAAAGAAATTCAGTGTCAGAATTGAGATGTGCTCTAAATATAAAATACACACTGGATTTAAAGATTTAGCACAAAAAATAAAGTAAAAATATACTTTTTTAATATTTTGAAGTATTGATATAAAAATATTTAAAATATTTTGGCTACATGGGTTAAATAAAATAACTATTAAAACTAACTTTTGTTTTACTTATTGTGGCTACTAGAAATTGAAAATTATGTATACACCTAACTAACATATTTCTATTAGAGTTGATCTAGAAAAAAAGGCAGCAGCAATAATGAAAGATATTCTTATGAGAAATAAAGTTTTCTGATATAATCAACTTTTCTAAAAAGCTTTTATACTTGAAATCTTTATTCATGTTTTTATCTATCTCCAACTTAGCCAGTGAATTGGTGCTTAACAGCTGGTCAAACCAGTTGGCTTTGGACAGCTCCTGGAGTTTTTTAAGGATTATTTCTTGGCAGCTTTAGAAAAGCACTAATTGAAAGGTTAATCAAATCAGTAATACTTGTATGTTGGTTAAATAAACACCCTGTCTCCACTGATGATTAAACAGATGCATTATACTTTACCCAGAAGGTACATTTATTCTCTAATTATCTTCACTTTTCTTCAAGGTTCTAACTAGTATGACATTTTGAATACTTTGCGAATCAAAATTTTATCCTAACTTGAGGAAATTCTTCTGTATGTCCAGGATTCTACAGAATTACATTCCATAGCAACAGAAATTCCATCTGTGGTTAATGAAAGGTTAGTTCTACAGGTAAGTATCTGTACATTCTCTTAGGTGCAAAGTTACATCCTTAAAAGTAGACACATTCTAAGGCACAGTTTGTTAGATACAAGTACCAACAAGTAGTACAAGTGGTTCCAGTTCATACAAAATGTGTTTCAACATGTCTCTGTGATGGTTGCAAACAGGGTCTTTCAGTAAAACACTTGTCTTTTAGTCTCATTGTTAAGTGTTCCCGGGTCTTGTGGTTAGCAGTCCAGTGCTTATCCTACAGTCCTAAAGTGTCATCAGTCTCATTATGCGCCTTCAAAAACGGATACATTTGTTCCATGGAGAAAAAAATAAACAATATTGAGGTACGGACTGATACGACAATTTTAACAAAACCCAAAATGGGTGTCTTCACTTATCATCTAAGCTTTGCAACAGATTTTATGGGAATACGGCCTCAGATAAAAGGTTTTTGATGGATCTTGATTTTTTTAAAGAAAGGTTGGGATGACCATAAAGATGAGCCAAGAAAAGTTAGAACTTGATGAAGTCAACCTTGATGAATTGTGGTTGAAGTCCAGAAACTGGCAGAACACCATAGAATTACCATTGATGCAACAACTACTATAGTTGGGATCATACATGGTTTTGGCATCAGCTATTTTAAGTAAACATCTTGACCTCAGCATGCTTTTGGCTAAAAGGATGCCAAAGAGTTACATGTAGCAACAACTAGCTCAAAGAACTGATCTTTCCATCAGTCTTTTAAGCAAGATTAAAGTTAATGAAGACAATTTTATAGAAAGAATTATAACCAGAGATGAGTCCTGAATTATAATTTAATCCAGAAAGCAAGTACCAATCGAAATAGTGGCTTCTGAGGGTATCTGCTGGGTCAGTTAAATTCAAGGACGAGAGCTCAGCTCAGGAGGTTATGGCAACTGTTTCCTGGGATTCCAAATGGGTCATCTTGATAAATTTTTCTCAAAGCACACAGGAGAATCATGTGCCTTATTATGAAACCTTTTTAAGAAAACTGAAAACTGTACTGGTGAGAAAAAGGACAGGAAAGTTGTGCCAAAAAACTTTTTCCATAAAAACATCCCAATTGCTTATTCTTCCAGACAAGCAAAATTGCTCTACAAGAATTCCATTGGGAAATCTTACCCCATTCTCTTCCCAAAACCCTGATCTTGCCCATTCAGACTTCTTTTTGTTCCCCAAACTCAGGGAACATTGAAAAGGAACATGATTTGAGTCCCACAAGGATGCTAAAACTGCCATTTGATATGGTATAAATCCAAGAGCGTGGTAGCCTCCAATATTTTTTATTGCAGCTATAATCCAATAGGAGTTGTATTAGAATTAAGATTTGAAACAGAAGCAGAGCTGACGGGTTGTTTGGGGACATCACTGGTTCTGAGTGGTTGGTGCCTATGCTGTTGTTGCTGTAACAATTGCTAAATTATGTTTAATATACCTGTGCCTGGGAGTTTACTCATTGTACTGATAGAAAATATTTTGCCTTGAAATAAAACGATCCAATTTGATGCAAATCACCCGTTATATATTAAAAATGACTAAAACAGTATCAATCAGTTCTAAGTACAATTCAAAAGTACATTTATTTAAAATGTGGGCAAGATATCAATATAAAAGAAAACAGAGTATAAGAAATAAAAATAATCAAAGTACAAAACAGTTCATTTCTTTAACATCCATAATTTAGAGATAGCAAGGTCATTATTTACACCATTTTACTTGTAGCTGAAGCTCTGTAACAGTTTGTGAAAACATTTAAAAATCTGGCAAATGAATCATAAAACCTAATGTGGGCTCTTAAATTCATATAATACAAAACATAATTTATGTTTCCTCAGAATAAAATCACACATCTTAATAAGATGCAGTTAATTTACTATATTTGTTTTCCTGCTTTAAAATGCTTGTCTCCTAAGAAAGCAGCTGGAAAACAAGAGCGTCTGTGGAAGCCCTGGGTGCTTTATCCAACAGCTCTAACGGTCAGATCTTGTGCTCCAGGACTCCAGAGGCACACACAGCTTAGATGCACACACAGCTTAGATGCCATCAATTAAATTTATATGTAGGCTTGTTGAGGAAAACAAAGTGCAAACACAATGAACAACATTAAATAATGGATTCTAATTCAAAATTAACTGACGTCAGGTGTCACTTAATAAGAATGCTACAGCATTTCTCTTATCCACACACCAACAAGTATGGCTACATAGTCACATCAAAGGAGATGTGAAATCCTGTCATGGGGGTAGGGGTGGGGAGTCTCACTCTAGCTAAGTAAAATAAGATCTTTGGGGCTTGGGCCCAGGTAGCAGGATAAGTTTGGACCCAGGTATCACTGTTCTTTTTCAGCGATCAGTTAATTTCAAAGTGCAGCCAAAGTTACGATCTAATAATAGTTGAATTCTCCTTTAAACTTACACTTACAATGCTTAACACACTGATAAGCTGATATCCCAAAAGGCCCACCAGAAAAAAAAACGGATTCTTACCAATATCCTCAAGAGCACCTAACAACCTCTGCAATTCTAAACCACCCACTTGGGGCAAAATTAGGCTACTTTCAGGGTACAGAACTGAACAAAATATCCTGAAATAATATCCACAAATCACCCACATAAAGTTTAAGCAATTCTTCCTTCTGAAGTAAAAAATAGTAGGCTTACACAAATACAGATATGAATGGTAGAAAAAATGTGGAAAAGAATAATACATATTGTATAAAACAAAGGGTTTACAGCACATCTGTAAAAATTAGACAAGTCTTTTATTATGTTATCAGTAAATCCTGCAATTATTTCCTAATGTATGAAGAAGATATGCAATATAGAATGTTGATAGTAATGAAAAGAATGTTTCTGCACTACACATCATTCAAACTGGGTAAGCTATTATTGCTACACATGACTTTGTTTCTGGAATTCAGGGAAACTTTTCTTCTTAAAAGTGTTTTATGCCCAATGATATCTAGGTCTTCTACTTAAAAGAAAGTGTTTCATAAATTAATTAACATGAAGGAAAAAAGAAATAACTGAGCAAGGATGTCTTTCTAACCTCTATGATTGCTCATGAAACAAAAACCTGAAGTACTCCTATCCAAGCTTCTTTTGCTTAAGGACTAATGTAGCTAAAGCTGACACTAGCCAGAGAGATGTACATAACAATCCATTTACAAGAGAGCAGAAGTTTTTTTTTTGCCTACCCTTAGCCTAACTGTGACCAGCCCAAGGGATAAATTTCCATGAAATCTTTTCCCAGGGCTGTCCTCTTTAGGGGGAATCTGCAATGAAACATATATTTTCATTGTGCCTAAGGACTTATGAGGCACACACTCCTGCTTCACTGGTAAGCCACTGTCATATTAAAGTAATAATTTAGAGATTTAGAATAAGGATTATAAAAAAAATATGACAAGCCTCCCTTTCTTTTCCAAAATGCCTAAACATAATGTTTGTGTCAAAATGTATTATTCTTAAGAGTTATCATTGTATTTATCTATCGGCAACATAATATATTATTCACTTTGATGCTAATTCTATTAAATTGTATTTTGATTTGCACATCTCAAAGTTTCCAAGCAGACAATATGCATTCTAAATTTCACTGAAATTCAAGCTGAGAAATGAGTTCAAGAAATTCGCATATATTTATTTTTGCAATTACTTTCTCCATTTTATCTAACTGCCAGTTACTGAAATACTTAAACTAGATAGTGCAGATCCTTTCTGATCAATAAGTCACATAATGAATATGAACTTTCAGTAAGTTATGAGAATGATTTTACTTTATACTCAAATGAATTTTCTAAAGAGAAGGAATTGCTAACTGCATAAATATTAACAGAAAAAAACCCAGTAAAGACATTGCTTCATCACTCTTGGAAATCCATTTTCATATTAAGCCCTTCAAAACTTTTCATTCTTTTTCAAAAAGGATATGATTCATAGTCCAGTGTTTGTGTAAGGACTCCAGTTAAAACAAACTCTGCATTATGAACATCTGAAAGGAAAGAAAAGAAAAATTATTAAAAGAAATGCACTGCTAGCATATAAATATATATATACACACACATACACTAACACATAGCAAGAACAATAAATTATACCTATTCCTCTGGCAAAATATTCTCGACATAAGTGAAGGTCATTTTCACAGGATATTAAAATTATTTCTGACAAACTCTAAAGAAAAGAAAATAAATTTAATATTAACAACAAATCTTTTTTATGACAATAATGACATAAACGGCTTATTTTATGTCTACCTTATTTTGCTTATGCTCCATGAGTTTCCGGAAAGATGGCTGTTTAGATAATACCTTTCCTCCTGCACATTCCACTATAGCTTTCATAGTTGAAAGACTTGGGCAGATCCCAGGTGTGATATAAAAATACTTTCCCTAAAAAGAAATAAAAATATAAGCATAATATTTAAAAAACATGCTTTTAATTTTTAGAATACACAGTTTTTCATAAATTCTATACTAATATTTTTGATGAAAGTCTAATTTCATTAGTGGTCTTCAGTTAGTCCTCAAAACTGAAGTGAGCTTAGAGGAATCCCTATATAAAGCCTGGAAGTTATTGAAGCATGTTCATATGTAGGAATGATAGGTAATTCTTAAAAGTAATTAGAACTTTTAAAAGACATAAAATACTGTGTGATATAAGCAAGAAACTTACAAATATCTTTTACTATTCTTATAAAACATTAGCATTACATGAAGCAACAGATGGGCAAAGCACAATTCCTGGCCTGTATTCCTGTTCTATATTACCTCTGTATTAGTTGGAAATGATACTGATAGTTAAATGGCTATTGATAGTTTTGATTCTGTTAACAACTTTGTTCTTAATGATACCACAAAATACTATGTTGTTTTAAATTGCTCACATAAAAAGAAAAATTCATGCATTTAAAATAACTGATTATTTTAGGTCCAGAACTGATTATTTTAGGTCCAAAATATTTAAACTCAGTATTGCAAATCATTTCTGAAATTTAGATTGGCTCTACAAGAAGTTTAAAGAATAGATTACCTTCACTGATACACTTATCCACTCTATTTTACCTTATTATATTTTTAAATATTTATTATACATTACTTAGGCATACATTCATGTTTTTTCAAGTACCTTCTTCAAGTGAATATACAGTTAATGGGAATCTGTAATATCCTCTTGTTAAAAGCAGAAAAAAGAATGTAAACTCTTAACAAAAAGTACTCTACTGGTATTTACTGCACTGGGGGAAGCTTTCGGTAGCTATATTATAAGAAAAGCAAACCATGAAATGGGAAGTCAGGGTAAACTCAACTCCTCTAGATATGTGCTTTCAACTATTATCTTCAGTGGTATGATCCCTTACATCTTCTTGGACTTAGGCGATTTTGCCTTTAAAGTGTACCTTAAAGAGTGGAGAAACGTGTGCCCTTTTTAACGACTCTTCTAAACTGAAAGAGAAAAGTACTTCAGCCTCAGCATCTCGGAGAACATAGTTCTGCTCATCTGAAAAATAAAACACCACATACTCTGAACTTTTCAAAATTTCTGGAAATGGGCATGTACAACCCACTCACACTCTCCCAGTTATTCATGCATGTGTTATTCTTGGCTCACATTTACCTGTAAAAGTCCTATCCGTTATGCTTCATTTTATTTCTCCCCTTCCCCGAACCTCAAAACAATGAAGAGCCAGTCCTATAACAGACAATCTTTCTGTATTCTCCAGGATCAGTATTCCTAACTGTAGTAGTTTCAGGGTCACAAACTCCTTTTTAAAATGTGCTGAAAGTTGTGGACTCTCTCATGGCTTTACCCTTCAAACACAATTTCACATACCATTTTACAGTCATTATGAATCAGAATCAACTTGACAGCAATGGGTTTTAAAGGTTTATTTTAGGGAGTTCAAAAACTTTTGATGAGAAACAGTATAGTTATATAGTTTCAAAGTACTTCCTCAAAAAAATACTTATTAGTAGCCAAATAAAAGGAGTAAGGTAGTCCCCAGGGTTGCGAACAAGATTTGTTCCTGTGTCTTTAACAATTTTTAGGCAAATTTGACTAAGTGCATATGGTTCTTATTTAACCTTACTTTAGTGCAAGAAAAGTCTGACAGACTGTGAAGGTGACTGTAATTAAGAATTTGATCCAAGCAGGGGTTGGTTCAATTCTTTCAAAGTGAGGGCAAATTTATATAACATTGAAGAACAAGTAGGAATTGTCCCTGTACAGTGAAGGAGCCTAGTAAACATCACTTTAATTAAGTGATTAAAGTTATTATCAGCAGTATGACAAATCAAAAATTTGCATTGAAATAAGAGGAACACAGTATCACCTCTGTGACAATTCTGACCAAAAGGCATGCCAGGAATTTAATCACGAGGAAAATTTTAAAAGCCCAGATTGACGAACATTCTACAAAGAACCAACCTGTAATATCCAAAGTGACAAATAAATCTGAGGAACTATTCCCGATTGAAAGATACAACAGAGACATGACAACTACAAAGGACATTACTGGGACAGTTGGGCACATTTAAATGAGGTCTGAGGATAAGATAGCAGGAATAGATCCATGCTAATCTCCAGGTTTTGATGGGTATATCATGATTATAAAGGAGAAAGTCCATATTGTAGGAAATACACATTAAGATGTTTAGGGATGTTAGTGTACCACTTTGTCAATGTTATGGGGGAAAAAGCAATTATGTACTAGACTGGCAACTATTCTATATAAGTTATGGTTATTTTAAAAAAATCAAGTCAAAGTGGCTTAAAAAACTAATCAACCCAAGCTCTTAAGAGTGAGAAAAAATGGGGGAAAGTAAGAACCAGAAAGCAAACTTTTAGATACTAATTGCTACAAATAAACTAAGAGCAAGAGTTTTCTTGAAAAATTTAAAGAACAATTTGAAAATATAAACATTTTGGCTAAATAGAAAATGCCTTTTAAAATTAAGTATTAAAAAGAAATGATTCCTAACTAGAAAAATTCTCTTAGGAAATTCTGAAATTTGGGAGACCAAATATGAAATATGTTTTCTGAATATTAAAGGTTTACAAAACTACTAAACCACTTAACCCTCAACAAAATAAAACGCTTATTAGCAATGCTTTAAAGAAGGAAAGTCACTCCACCAAAACTTCCCATTAAGTATAAACTGTTGTAACCTTAGCCCATTGCCCAGCCTCCAAGCTCAGAATATATCACTCTCATAGCAAATCCTAGAAAAACAAATTTCTTTTGTCAGAGAACAGGCAAACTCATTATAAACTTATAAACTACATTATCCAAAATTGGTACTGAAATGTAGGTCTGTAGTATTACACTAGACACTGAAGACCGAAGACCAGAAGAAGTGTGGGATAACATCAACAACTTCAAACATGACGAAAGCAAAATGTCACTAAGACAAGAAAGAAGGAAAAGATCAAAATGGATGTCAGAAGAGACACTGAAACTTGCTCTCCAGCATAGAGATGCTAAAGCAAACCGGAGAAAAGAGGAGGTACAAGAGCTGAACAGAAAAATTTACAGGTTAGCTCGAGAAGATAAAGCCACATATTACAACAAAATGTGCAAAGATCTGGAGTTAGAAAACCAAAAGGGAAGAACACACATAAGCAATGCTAAAGCTGAGGGAACTGAAGAACAAATTTAAGCCTCAGCTTTTGTTATTGAAAGATTCTCTGGGCAAATTATTGAATGATGCAGAAAGCATCAAAAGAAGATGGAAGGAATACACAGAGTC
>NW_006408684.1:4906982-4936116 GCF_000296735.1 Chrysochloris asiatica | reverse complement strand
GGGCAACAATTGTGAGGTAGGCCCAGGACTGGGCTGTTTTGTTCTGTTGTGCATAGGATCACCATGAGTCGGTACCGACTCGATGGCACCTAAGAACAACAACAAAAGTAACTGCTTCTCCTTTTTTTTTTTTGCCTTCAATCTTGAAGTCTGTTTCACTAATACATTTTCATTTAAGGGAAAACTCGTTCTAAAATTTCAATTGAGAACAAAATTTCTAAATACTACTTAATACACTGCAGTTGGGGATATAATTTTTCTATCAGATTAATGATATATTCTTCTCTTTTAGTTATTCTATTAATAACTTATTGCTTTGGATATAGTAACATGGAATTTTAAGTTTGGTTCTTATTGGTAAGTGCTTTCAAGTTGGTTCTGACTCAGTGACCCTCTATAGGGTTTCTGAGGAGCGTCTAGTGAATTTCAACCACTGACCTCATGGTCCAGTGTATTATCCCACAGGGCTACCAGTTTGGGTCTAGCTCTGATATAAAGAGCAACCTTAAGAATATTTCTCTCGATTTTATCATTTGTAAAATCAATCTATATAAACTTTAAAATTATACATTATTTTATTTCAACTGAAAACTAAATGATGCTTAAATGCCAGATACCAAGAAAATGATATAACTGAAATATTTTATAATAAACACTGATTTAATAATGACTTCTACCTGGTAAGTGATAACTACAGCTATGTCAGTCTATCAGAGGAACACGGTATTGATGAAGGCCTCAATAGTCTTTGCTGGTTTTGCTTGTTCCATGGCCATACAGTGTATAATACTGCTTATGGGGCAAGGAGTGAGAGACAGAGTTGAGAAACTGTAAGTAGAATGGGGCAATACAGGCAAATTACTAGTATAAAAATATAAAAGCAAGTGGATACCCTTAGTCAGAGGATAGTAATTAATATGGGATGGGTACCAAGTGTTAAGTTGCATATCACTGCAGAGGCATAGAGACCAACCAAAAAACAATACTGAGAAAGCAGGGAAGCCTCATACAGCTGCTGCCACCAAAGCAAAAATGCCAGATGAGGACTCAAAGACATTTTTCAAAGGCTGCTGATTCCTGACCTACATCGTGGGGTTGGGAATATACCAGCTCTGCATATCAAGTGTACTATTATTGTTTTTTATGATCAAAAAGGTATACACTATTTTGGCTATATAGCTTCTATAGAAAAAGAATCATTTGGATTTTATATTCATTTCATACTTAACAAGGCTCTAAAAGCACGTAGGTGTATTTATTAACCTGAAATACCCCCTTCCTTTATTTATAGTATATAATTTGTACTACAACTGAAAACAAAACATATACTAGTACCATCTCTAAATGTGACTACAATAAGGATCCTCACTGCTGTGTGCTAGCAACAAGAATGCACTACTATGCTCTAAACAATGGATGAGCAACAGATGGTAGGCATGTGTCACTCCTGCATAAAACTTATATTCAAATGGGGCCAGATCATTTCAGAAACCTGTTCTCTTTCCAGGTAAAGAGAAACGTACACTTTACGGCACTGTGATGTATCTCATTTTGCTTCCATATTTTTAAACAAAAGAAATTAATAAGAAAACAACAAAACAAGGATACAGAGCTTAGTTGTTTTCCCTAAAAATTTTCTAATTACATAAGCCTTTACATTTTTTAAGGTAAACCCAAAGATAAATAAATAGCTGGGGCATGAAAAACCTTACCAATTTCAGTGACAATTTTCAAATACTTAAAAAATGAGTAAGATGTTTGTTGGGATAAGGATGGAGATAAAGTAGAGAAAGAAACATTGAAGTTTACTGGGCATTAAAATCAAAGTACTGATGCTACTACTTACCAATGAATTTTTGACATTTAAAACATTCTTCTAACCACTCTGGAGTCACTATGTGCTTTACCACAGAAATTGCTGTCAAGAACTTCACAGTGCGAGTCACTTTGCTGGCAATAAGATGTGTGCATTTCTGCACAGACTCAGCAACCTCACCGCCAAGAATATAGAGCTTCTGGAAGTTAGATAGTTAGATCAGAAGTGACAAGTTAAAATCTATAAAGCCATATTATAGTGCATAACACATAAATCAAATTTAGAATATGGAATTCTCCATCATATGTAAATGACACATCCTTTTGAAGAAATAAAACCCAAGAAATATGCCACTCATTTCATAGCACAGAGCAAATACATTCAGATTTTCTACTTTAAACTGGAATTAACGAGGAACCTATCTCTATTTTAAAAAAACAAAAAACGTTAATATAAAAATTGAGAAGACATGAACATATTTAAAAAGAACTCTACACAACTATGCTAACATTCTAAAGGAATAAAAAAGTATTAGCATTCATAATTGTTTCTTTTCTTTACAGAAAAAATTAGAAACAAAATACATGATACCCAGTGTGATATACATATTCTCCACTCACTTCCTCTGCATGCAAAAAAATCCACACAAAATTAAAATAAAATCCTATTATTAGTTATTTCACATGTATATTTAACATTACTATTTATTATCTAAACAAATAAACCACCCATACTCTGACTTAGCCTTATCTAAAAAAGCTACAGTTTAATCAAAAGTTTAAGAGGCACCAGTCATTGTTTTAGGGTAGGTAGATATCTTTATTAAAAATGATATTCAAGGGTAGATCCCAGATGGCAGACCACAAAGATACACTCTCCAAACCCTCTACAACAAAGACTCGAGAAACCAAGTGAAACAGATACAGATGACAACCTTGGAAACCAGAGCTTTAAAAAAAAGATAAACAAATAGATCAAATACTGATGAGAGAAAAACACTAAATGAAAACGATGAGTAAATAGGCATACAGAGCAGTAAACTGCAGATAGCATAACGTGATCATTTTGAAGGACTGTAAGCAGCATCCCATCAGAGCAGGAATCATACAATAAACTTCACTCGCTCAGGACTGCAACAGCACAATTACTGGAAATCAGTAATCAAACAGGAGTGATCTCCATGCTTATCATGTACAACATCCCTGTGATCAGAGATGCACTATACTCCTCAGCTGGTGGCTGCTCAAACCCCTTCCCTACCACTGCCAGTGCTGTGTCATTTTGTTTCCGCTATTTTAACTTTGTTTCTAGTTCTTCCGTCATTCTTCCCCACCCCTTTTAAAATCCCTGAGAGCAGATGTTCCATACCAACTCACCTCCTTGATAAGCAGTGCCAGCACACGTCCCTACTTGATCAATGGTATGTGATCCTGTTTCTTGACACAGCCTATCTGGTGAATAAAACTTTCACCACTACTGTGCTGATTTTCCCCCCTATTTCCCTTCTTCTTAGTTCCCCTTGCCCCCTGCCCCGCCCCTTGTTTTTCCATTTTTTTTTCTTTTTCTACCTCATCCCCTTAGCTGTTTTTTAATACCATGAAGTAGGTACCTGCCCCTACTGGCATCCGTGGTCAACTGCACCCACTGCTACACCTCTGGATAGTGATAAAAATTATCATGTAGTGAGCTCTGTGTGACCACAGCAGTCATGCTTCATGGGTAATGTTTGAGCTAGAACTGTGCCACATTTTTTTCTTTTTCATTTATCCTTTATTCTTAGTTCTTCCCTCACCCCTTTTGTTCTTTGATTTTTTTCACCCTTCCTGTTCTTTCCCATCCCTTTTCTTTTTCCTCACAATGCTACATGTGGCTGCCCTGCCCTCCTCTTCTCCAAATTCAATAGCACATGTCTTGACCCTCTGCACTTAGTGAGTAGTATGCTCCCACAGAGTGAGCCTGCTCTCTAGCCACAGCCATGTTTGGTAACTAGCCTTATGCAAATAGTGTACCATTTTTGCTTTTGTTTTTCTCATTTTTTCTTCATCTCTATCTTCTAAGGTCTTCCCTCTTACCCATTCCTCTTGTTTTCCCACCACCCTTTTTAGACTGTTTTTTTCCCCCAGCAGTTATGAGCCAGCAACTCTACTCAGCCATACGCACCACACCGACGGCTCCCCACACTGGGCAACTGCTACATCTGCTCTAGTACCACTGGGTAAATGGCAGCAGCCGATACTCACCCAGCCTGCCCCTCAGATGCTCTACACAACCAGCAGTAAGAGTCTCATACCCTCCCACCCACTACCAAACCCACTAAGAGACAGATGGTGAGAACCCCAAAGTTTCCAAACTAGCAACAGAGAAGCACACCTGTCCTGTTTCCTGGATGTATTAGGACAAAACAAAAAAAGGTGATGGAAATCAATATGCAATCAATAAATTAATACAATACCACCACAATGTCTAAGAAACAACAAACAACTACAAATCACACACACACAAGCAGAAGATGTCATAAACTAGTGACCAAAATAAAGGGTCAGAAAATCTTCCCGAAGAAGAAATGCTATTGGAAATATCTAGTAACGATTTCAGACAACTTATGCTGACTGAATGGCACACAACAACAACAAAATAAATAGTAAATTCAGAAGAGATAAAGGGAACCACAGAAAAAAAGTCAAAGAAAACATAAACAAAACTCCAGAAGCATTCAGGAAAACTATAAGAAGAAACTGACAAAACAAATATGAAATTAGAAACCACAGAAAATTATCACATAGAAATCCAGAAGATTAACACTAAATTTCAGAAAAAGGTAATCCACTGGAAAGACAAAGTAGTAGAATTGAATCAATAAAAAAAAAAACTAAAGAAATTTAGGACAAATATTTTAATAGGAAAATCTTAGACATATCTGTTACAGGTACAATCAAAGAAGCAAAACAAAACAAACAATAGAAAAGTATTAAGAATCATATGTTATTGCTATTGTTGTTAAGTGCTGTTGAGTCAGTTCCGACCCATAGTGACCCTGTATAGGGTTTCCGAGTAGCTAGTGAGCTTGAACGGCCAATCTTGTGGTTCAAACCGACTTTGCAGCCCAATGCATTAACCCATAGTGCCACACCAGGACTCCAAAATTATATGAGACACCATCAAAAGGAATGACTTACGTAGGAAGAGAATTCCAGAACAGTCATAGATCCGGAAAAAAAAAAAAAAAAAAAAGCACAGGAGTAACTGCTGAAGCATTATTGTAAGAAAACTTCTCTAATATCATGATGAGACTACATGAGTTCAAGAAACTCAACAAATCTCAAACAGGATAGACTCTAAAAGCTCTGATTTCTCAGCAGAACCATGCAAACAAGGCGGCAATGGAATGACATACATAAAACTCTGAAAGTAAAAATTGCCAAACAAGAATTATATTCACAGCACAACGGTCCTTCAAATTACTACAGTGAAATTAGGAAATGTTCAGGAAAACAGAAATTAAAGGACTTTGTAACAACTAGACCAACCTTACAAGAAATACTAAAGGGAGTCCTTTGGATAGAGAACCAATAATGGCAGACAACAAGTAGAGATTAAGACATATAACAGCATCACCCCCAAAAAAACTCAGATATAACTAAAACCAAACCCACTGCCACCTCATAGGACAGGGTAGAGCTTCTATTTAGGGCTTTTAACGTTTGATGTGAGCAAACAGGTTCATCTTTCTCCCATGAAATGGCTGGTGAGTTGGAGCTCGTGATCTTGCAGCTAGCAGTCCAATGCTTGCCCCATGACACCACAAGGGCTCCATAACCCAGAAGATCAAAACTTAACTAAACTTAAAACACTGAAAACAGGGAACTAGTTGTCAGTTTGTAAACGATGACAACTACAAAGCACAAAGAGGGAATAAATTATGTAGCTATAGAACTTCCAAATAGCGAGGAAGCCAAGACAATATCAAAATAGAAATGACTGTTTTAAATTTGGGAGGATAATAAGTTACAGGGAAATCTCAAAGAAAATTAATAAACTTTCTTACCAAAATAAAGAAAATCATAAAGTTTCTATAAATACCAAAAAATAGTAACAAAGGAAATAAGAAAATCTGGAACAAAACAAACTCAACACAGAAAAATAGCAAGAACAAAGAAACAAACACCACACACACACACACACACACACACACACACACACACACACGGGTAGCAGTAAATTCATTACTTATAATTATAGTGAATGCAAATGGATTAAATGGACCAGTCAAGAGACAGAGTAGCAGAATGGATAAGAAAGTAAGATCCATCAATGTTATCTATAAGGGACATACCTTAGAGATAAAGACAAAAATAAGTTCATAATCAAATGATGGAAAAGCATATATTAAGCAAATGACAACAAAAAACAAAAGGTAGGACTGGCAATATTTTTTATAAAATACTTTTACAAAATTGGAAACAGAAATAGTAGGAGACTATTTCTAATGGTGGTGTGCTGTGAGTTAATGCATCAGACTGCAAAGCCGTATGAACCGCAAGGTCAGTAGTTCAAGCTCACCAGTTGCTCCTCGGAAACCCTATATAGGGTCATTATGGGTTGGAACCTACTTAACAGCACTTAACAACAATAACAACATTTCTAATAGGAGATTATTTCTAACTATTTCTTTTCACACAACTTCTAATGGGAAGACAGAATGACTAGAAAGAAACAATGAAAACACCAAAGAAATAAACAACACAATCAACCAACTAGACCTCACATTGTCTATATACAGTATACTTCGCTCCAAAATAGCACAAATCATTCTTTTCCAGTGAACATGTAATATTCTCCAGAATAGATCACATGTGAGGCTGCAAAGCAAGCCTCAATAAATTTTAAAAACATCAAATTACTACAAAGCTTTGTCTCAGATTACAATGCTACAAAATTAGAAATCAACAGAAAGAAAAAGGAAAACAACTTTATGGAAACTGAATAACACCCTGTAATACTCCTGCTGTGGTGCTGTAAGATCAGCACTTGACCTCAAACTACAAGGACAGAAGCAGCGCTGGACTGCAAACCACAAGGTCTGAAGTTCAAACCCACCAGCCACTCCTTGGAAACCCTATATATAGATTTGCTATGAGTAGGATCCAACTCAGCAGCACTGCTGTTTAGTGCTGTCCAGTTGGTTCTAACTCATAATGACCCAACAGCATCACACCAGCACTCCTGCTTAAAAACTACAGGGTAATAATAATAATAATAAAAACGTAGAATCAAATGAAAACACACTATACTAAAATCTTTGGGAAACAGCAAAAGCAATATTCAGAGGGCAATTTACAGCAATAAATGCGCATATCAAAACAGAAGAAATAACCAAAATCAGTACTTTATCCTAACAGTGCTAATAATTTTAAAAAAGCTTATAGTCAATAAAGATTTAAGGAGAAATAAATTGCACAACACAGAAAAAAAATAAGAGTCAACACAACTAGTAGTTGGTTCTTTTGAAAGGAGTAATAAAACTGGTAAGTCACTGGCAAATTTAAGAAAAAAGAAGAAAATGCAAGTAAGAAAGTAAACAGACAAATCACAAAAGAACCAACTGAAGTAAAAAGGGTAAGGACAAAATACTACACAGAATTGTACTCCAACAAATTTGAAAACCTAGAAGCAATGAACAAATTTCTAGAAACATGTTACCTACACAATAAAAACAGTGAGGTAGAACATTTGAAGAGGACCCATCCTAAAAGGAGAAACTGAATAGGTCATAAAATACTTCCAATAAAAAAAGTACTGGCCCAGATGGCCTTACTGGTAAATTCTATGAAATATTCAGGAGAAGAGCTAACACCGACATTCCTTAAATTTTTCCAGAACTTGGAAAAGAATGGAATACTCCCCGAAATAGCAATTATTTTGGTTGAAATAGCAATTATTTTGTCTAGTATATTTCATTAAGTATATAAAAAGCATAAAATAAAGTAATAAAAAAACAGCTTAAATAAAAAACAAGTATGTTAAGTATGAAATTACAGCACAGAACAAAATGGGAAAGTGCTAACAATTTAATGACTACTTATTACTAGAAATACTGTTGTAAATACTTTATCAATAAATACTATAGAGACTATTTTAACAAGAGAATCCTGATTAAATGTTTAATAAACTGCTATCCAAAAGCAAATATGTACAGAAAAGGGATATAGCTAAAAATTCGGGTACAAAGTAGAATAAAAGTTCACCTTAATATACTGTTGAACTTGATAAGGCTCAAATCCAGTGAAAAGCACAAAAGGGGTCAATTCTGGTGTTAACTTTTTAGTGGGAGGTGGTATATCTTCAAGTCTACAAAATTAAAAAAAAAAAAAAAAAGGACTTCATTGACTTAAACATCTTTAGAAAACAAGGGAAGATTTTTAAAAGGCTTTAGAACGTTTTAAGTGTATAAGCTTGTACTTATGGAAAACATGTACAAGTAATAATGAGTTACTTGTCCTTCCTTGTAAAGTTGCACACACAAAGACAAACAGTTCCAAAAGAAATAACTCAATTAGCTTTTTTTCTTTTAATGAACTTTTAATAGAAATAACTTTCTCCTCTTTATCAAATCCACTCCCAATTGAAATTAAGAGGAAAACAAGGCATTAAAAAGTGTAAAAATTAAAGTTAGACATTTTCATCTCATTAATTTTGCCAGCTTCACCATTACTAATGTTGTTAAGTGCCATCAAGTCCATTCCAACCCATAGTAACCCTGCATAGGGTTTCCAAGGAGCAGCTGGTGAATTTGAACTGCTGACCTTGCAGTCCACTGTTTATCTTACAGAGCCACACCAGGACTCTATCATTACTAATACCAACAACAAAAAACCCCCCACCACCACTGAGTCAATTCTGTTTCACAACTACCTTACATAGGACAGAGCAGAAGTACTCCTTAGACTTTGACAGACTATAAATCTTTACAGGAAGGGACTGCCTTATCTATCTCAGGCAAAGCAGCTGGTGGATTTAAACAACTGACCTTGCGGTTAGCAACTCAATGCTCACTCCACAAAGTCACAAACGTTCTTAATTCTTTTTTTATGTTTTATTTTGAATTATGTGATAGTTTACACGGGAGAACATTAGTTTTACATTCATCCTATCGTATACCATTTCATTGCTATGGTTACAATCCCCTCCATGCATCATCAACATTCTTAATTCTTATAGCAAGCTTTTAAAACAATCTTTTATGACTTTGGTCATTCCTTGCTTGCTGTTAAACATTAACAATTGATAAAAATAAGCCAGGGACTGTCCCCAAAATATCCAGTATTGTGTCCTTCAGTATCCTCAGGGACTGGATCCCCACAGATCAACTCCTATAAAAGGTACAGTATTTACAATAACCTACACAGATCCTCCCATACACTTTCAATTATTTTTTGTGGATGTTATGTGCTGTCCAGTCCATTCCAAGTCACAGCAAGCCTATGTACAAAAGAAAACAGTCCAATGCCATCCTCACAACTGTTGTTACAATTTGAGTCCATTATTGCTGTCACTTTGTAGATCCAATTTGCTGGGAGTCTTCTACCAATTCCAAGGAGCATTCTGGCTATACTTCTTTCAAAACAGATGTTTGTTTTTCTGGTAGTCCATGGAGCTTTCAATAGTGTTTCCCACCAACATAATGCAAATGGCATCAATTCTCCAGTCTTCTTTATTCATTGTCCAGCTTTTGCATGCTTATGAGGTGACCCAATTGTTAAACTGGTATTTCTGCTCTTGAACACTTTTAAAGAGGTCTTTTGCAGCATATTTGCTTAATGTAATGTGTCAACTGAATTCCTGACTGCTGCTACCATAAGTGTCGATTGCGGATCCAAGCAAATCAGACTTCTAACTTTTCTCTGTTTAGCATGCTATTTTTTGATCCAGTTGTGAGGATTCTTGTTTTCTTTAGACTGAGATGCAATCTATACTGACGATTACAGTCTATAATTTTTACCAGTTAAGTTCTTCAAGACCTCTTCATTTCCAGTAAGCAAGGTTGTGCTGTCTGCATATTGCAGGTTGCTAATTAGTCTTTCTCCAATCCTGATGCCATGTTCTTCTTCATTTAATCCAAATTCTCAGATTATTTGCTTAGTATGTACACTGAGTAATTATGGTGAAGCACACTTTTCCTGATTTTAAACCACTCAATAATCCCTTAAATGATTTCTAGATTATTGATATTATTTAGTGGTGGTGGTTATGTGCCATCAGTGACCCCTGCAAAGGGCTGTCTATATGCCATAAACCTTTACAGAAGCAGAAGCCTAATCTTTCTCCCTCAGAATAGCTGGTGGGTTCAAACTGCTGGCTTTGTAGTTAACAGCTGAACATATAATCTACTACCTACCAACCAGGGTTCTTTCCTGAAATACCTAATATATTGTAAATACTATACAAATAGCAAGTTCCACTCTCTCTTAGTCTCTGAAGGATTGCTTTGACCATTTTATCGTTTTTTTCCCCCTCTTTCAGATTTTTTAAATCTGCGATTGTTTGACTCTGCAGATTCAGAATGACTAGAAATTGGAGGGCAGACTATTTCTTTTTTTAAATTTTAGCCTTCAGTCCTCAACCAGATCTGTTTTATACCAGAGAGATTAAAGAAACTGTTTTACTCAAGTACATATTTTAAATTAAACTTCTCAGTATTTCATATTTCCCTTGGATTTTTTCAAATCCTAATTTTCAGTTTGTATTTAAATGAGAGTCTAGAATGTAAAAAAAAAATCGTGGCATTTTGATCAGAGTCTTACATAAATATAATCATAAAATTACGATTTTACACAGAATACAATAATTCAATTTGTGTTCTGGTTGCAGGGAATGGAAGGAAGGAACGATGAGGAGCAGAGCAGTGCAAAGTGATGAAGAAACTAGTAATTGCAACACATTTAAATCAGGGCCTTGAACCGGTTTAAACTGGTTCATAGCTGGCAAAGTGAAACTGAAATAGACCTGAAGTTTAAAAATTGGAGTGATTCAGAATAACGAGAACAAGAGTAATTATGGGTCAAACCCTGGAAAGGGATAATTGGAAGAAGTATAGTGAGCCCTCTGAGGAGTCTGATGCCCGAGATAAGACTACTGGCAGGACTGTAGTGAGTGACACACTTTCAAACGGTCTTGGAGTGGGACACTCTTGCTTCCGACTCTGCTTAAAATCTGATGGACAGAAGACCTGGCTGTTATACAACTTTGATTTCTATGATAAAGATTAAGATTCTAGAAGGACTTCGATTAGTAGTATTTCCTATTCCAAATTTTTTTAATTTGGGGGTCTGTTTACGTTTCACTTTCTCAGTCATAACTGAATGGGAAGAACAGGGTTGAAACCCTGCTCACTCAACATTTAGGTAGAGAAAGTGTATTGCATCAAATATAGTTAAAACAGAAGATTTTTAACAAGAATAGAAAACGCTTCTTTGATGTGTTCCTCTACTTGCCAAGCTTTACTAGACAAATTACTAGCAGGATTTCCTTTCTGGCTAGTATGCACACCTGATTCCAAAGGGGTCCAGGCCTCCTTCCCACCAGTTAGTGCAGCCCTATCCCTGCTCCTTACCACACACTGGCAAACAGAGCAGGCTTAAGAGAATTTCACACCAAGGTTGCTTTTTCAGCACACCTAAACTGTTGTTGTTATTTGTTGCCACTGAGTAGGTTCCAACCCTTGGAGACCCTGTAAAGGATTTCTGAGGAGCAGCTGGTAAATCTGAACCACCGACTTTGCAACTCAAACCAACCTTGTTGTCCAGTGCTTATCCTACAGTATCATACTAGTGTTGAAACAGTTGCCTGTATAGGCCTAGGGAACCACAGGCTGTCTCATGACCTGGGGTTCTAGACCACTCACACCATTTCAACCACAGCAGTTTGTTTTATATACCGGGGGTTCTGGGTTAGAGTCTACTTTAAGAAAAAGTTTCAATTAAAAAAACAAAACAAAACAAAGGCATTGCCTGTCATTATTCACCATTGATCTCCTGCAATACAATGAGATATAATCACAATAAAATTGTGAACCAAACTCTTTCAAATTCTAATTACTGTGAAATCCCTAATTGCTGCCAGTTTTCTAAAACAGACCAGTGAAAGATAGCCACTCATAAAAAAAGGAAGCTAATTATTCATACCTGGCTCTTTTGGAAGAAGGCTGGATATTAGCTACTTCATTCTGTTTCAGTTTGGGAGGTAATCTTACACCCTGCAATTAAAATATTGTTTATTTAAATCAACAATCTCCTAAGTAATATAGCACCTTCTAGAAGATTTATGTATAAAATAAACTTTCTGATTATCTACAAGAATCATGTTCTTTAACACAGAATAGTATATGCCTAAAAAGATAAAAAAGGTTAAGTCAGAAGCAGACATTATTTATTCCAGCTAGAAATTCCTTTATCATATTTTATTCTTCCTTCTTTATTTACCAAATCCTATCAATTTCTTCAAGACATCTTTATCCTGTCCTCTCATCTCATGTTTCTTATTTGTATCCCAACTTTGAACCTTTGAGGAAAATTTTAGTTTCAAATATTTTGTTTTGTGCCCAAATTTGATAAATATAATCAATATAATTACATCCCTCTAAAAGAGATTATTCCTAAAACAGAAATATCACCTCTGCAGTGGTATAAAAAATAATGACAATCAGATCAATAGTATTTAGCTAAACAAGGTAATGAAACCCACAATCTGTTTCTCAGGATCAGTGTCCATGTTCAGTAGAAATAGCTTGAGGTCCTAACCTGGGAGCAGAAAGCCATGCCAAGCAAGAGAAAGAGAGAAGTAAGAAGACAGTCTTCCCTTTTGGGATTTCTGCCACAGTCATTTTCTCAATTTTACTGCAATATCTTGTCTACCTCTTTTGCAAACTTTAAACTCATGAATTTCTTTAAAAAAAAAAGCACAAGCTTTACTATTTAAAATAACCACCTCTTGAGCATATTAATATAGTTTGACTACCATTTATGTTTTTCTAAATAATGCTGCCAATTCTAAACAACCAAAACAAATACAAGCACGATGCTGTTAGGTGCCATCAAGCCAGTTCCAACTCACTGTGATCCAATATACAATGAAACCAAACACTGCCTGGCCCTGCGCCATCCTCCTAATCACTGCTACGCTGGAGTCAACTATTGCAGCCACTGTGCCAGTTCATTTCGTTTTCGCTAGCCCAACACAAGAAAATCTACATATAAAATAGTTAACATCTAGTAACCCTTTCAGACACAGAGAATCAAGCTTTATAATAATTTGTGAGATTTATACTATTTCTTACTACTAATTATAAATATTTATTTCTTATAAGTAATATCTGTACTTATTATTTACAAGAAAAACCCTAAATTCTCTATTTCAGCTCAGTTGGGCTCCTTCACAGCATTAGAACAAGGCAAGCCGTTCTCAAGCTTTGTCAGAAAGTCTCTGCTACTACCCTTTTTTGAAAAATCCAGACGATCACAATTAGGTCTGCAATAGCAATGACAGAAAGAAATGGCAGGATACACAAAAAGGATCAACTAGATTCCTAGTCGCTTAGATGTTCACCTTTAGTTTAGGAAAAATTGGTGACTACTTTCCCAACTTGGTCTTAGAAGTCACCCTAAAATTCCCTCCATCCAAATGAATGGAGAGAATATTTACTTTTGCTGATGTGGAGAGCAGGTCATGATTTATTAAAATCAGAATTACTAGTTTATAGTAGGGAAAAATACATATGTTCTCATTAGCATTAAACAAACAAGACAATAGTCAAGAGGCTGCCTGAACGATTATAGATAATTATCAGCAGCTTCCAGACTGGATGTTTTAAATAAGTCAGTAGGTCAATAATTAGAAGGTATGTGGTAATCCTGACAAGAATATTATCAGTTGTTTAAGGTGATTACAAGTCCTAAATTATCTCTTTATGTAAATCAACATCAATAAACATATGAACACAGAAGACCATTATTGAAAAACAGTTTACATACAATATGTATGTAACCTTAAGTCTTCAAATTACAAAGGATAAAAATACTGTTCTTACTGTGATGACGTGCAATTAAATGGTGACTATCAACACTAGGAAACTCAACGTGAAAAATCAGAATTAATGTACTACTCTTTGACTTTATAGATGAGAAAGCAGATAGTCCTTATTTCGTTAGTTTGAACAGCAACGAACAGCATTTAATCTTCCAGAATAGTCAGTCTATCCTGAAATGTTTATCAGAGACCTAACCCAAAGTGAGAAGGAGCTCTGGTAGCATAGTGGTTAGGAGTCAGGCTGCCAACCTCAAGGTCAGCAGTTCAAAACTACCAGCGGTTCCACGGGAGCAAGATGAGGTGTTCTGTTCCAGTAAAGATTTACAGCCTCGGAAACCCTGTGCAGGATCACTATAGAGTCGGAGCCGACTCCACGGTACTTAATAACAACAACAAACCAAAGTGATATGACACTCAACTTGGGACACTAGAAGTATTTCTTCCTCCTCAAATTGGATCAGATGCTCCTTTAGTTATAAATCTGTGGCCTAGAGTGGCTAACGTGCCATCTAAGGCAACGGATTATTTCTACTGGATGTTCTCCATGTTCTTACCTTGCTAATCCTACACAAAAAAACAAAACAGAAAGTGCACAAAGTGGTCTTATGGTTTTATTCTCTCTCCTATCCTTTAAGCAATCACTCATCTCTGTGAAATTCTCTAGAGAATTTAATTGCAAATAAGAGAACTATATAGGGAACTAGAAAATATATATTTCCTCCAACTTTGTCCATTTAATACACCATCAATAATTATGAAAACAACCAGACCTGGGATATATGAAACATTTTATGATAGATAAGGAGATACAGCCTTCATTATGATGTTGATAAATTATCAAAAGAATTTTAAATTTAAACATACAATATTCCCACTGCGTTTTGAAACATCCAAAGCAAGGTGATTAACATGACATACCATCAACAACTCTGCTGACACTTTTAATGGAGCTCTCCAAGCATCTAAAGAGAGAAATATGTTATTTTTATAACAATACATTGTTTGAATAGAAAAGCCTTTCTGTAAAAGCCTTTTCTGAGGGTTGGAAATTCTAGACACATAGGTAACCTAGCTGACAAAATTTAACACAGATAAATGTAATGGTTATACTTGAGTTATAAATTTTTCTCAGTAAAATGAGGAAGAAATTATAGACTATCTCTATGAAAGCTTGTTATCTATATGAAAAATAGCAAACAAAAAAGCAAATGGCATATGAAAATTCAAAGTACTGATCATTCCAGTTTGTTTTCTGGTTAGATCATATATTGACTGTTGTTCCAGATCTGGACACTACACAATCTGACCTCGAACAAACCAGCTAAGACTAGAGGTGGTTAATGTGAAGAAAACACATTAAACAGGGTATGGCTGAGGAGAGAAGCATGTTATCCTGGTGTGGCAGAGTAGACATGATAATATTTAAATAAAGATGAGTATCTATAAAACAAAAGTCTTTATAATCATTCTAGAGTTGAAGAAAACCAACAGATATGTTAAAGAGAAGTACATTATGGGTCAAAATGAAGAGCTTTCTCATGATTAAAGTTTTCCTTAAAAGAGGTTATTAAAGTTGCAGCTGAATGATCATTTTTGAATAATGCTCAATAAATGGTAAACCATGTGGAACTGAAACTAAGTGTAAGATTTACAACGAGGATGGTACAAAACCAGGCCGTTTTCTTTAGAATTAAAAGGAAGAGTTCCAGGCATGCACACTACTCCCAATCAGATAAGGCATCATGATGGCCATGATGAAACAGCAATTCAATGTAGTGCAGTAAATGATATAGAGGAAGAGGCATCAATTCTAATTTGGAAAAGAGAGAGAGCAGGGAATGTGTTTCACAGTACAGGCAGCATTTTGTATAAAGGCTTGCGAGACAAAACTAAAAAGGCTTCCAAACATTCCTTCCATCTAGAATCTATTCAAACAAACAAAAAATATCAAATCAGCAAAAAGCCCTGGACAGAATAGGGAAGAATAAAAGTTTGGAAAGAACACAAGAAATGAATGAAAAGCTGATTAGCAAGCTAAAGCCAAGCTTGTTGATTAGTACGTTTTTTAAAAAAAGAAAAATGTGATGAAAACACTTCTAATACTTGCTAGAAAATAAATCAAAAGGGACCTTTGACATTTCTGGCAAAAGTTCAAGTAAGTTTTACGTCAATATTGCTACCAGAAATACCTTCTTATTTTAACAAAATGTAGAGCATGTGCAAATTCACTTACCTAGAAGATTTAAAACTAAATGTGGAGTGGGGGCAAATGGATCCTGTAGAGTAAAGGCTGAGTACCGACTATATTGAATCTGCCTTAGTGCATCAAAGTTTCCAAGAAGAATGTCACCAAGCCACTGGGCATTCACACATGGTATCCTCCACTCTTTGGCTTTTTCATATTTTAATCCAGTTGGTCTTTTTATTTTAAGGGAAAAAACACATTTATCAAATGTTAGAGTTGTCTATTGTTTAAATATATATTTACTTTCAAAAAAGCCAATGAAAACAATTTTCTCCTATTATAAATGCCAGGCATATCTTAGCAAAGTTCATAGTCATCACTGTCTGGTAATTATATGTAGCCTTCAATCCTCATACTGGACTATGAGACTGCCAATAAATACAATTTCTCTTAGTCTAATGTTTACCTTACTAATTTCATTAATTCACATTAACTTATTTAATCTAATTAATTCAAATATATGATTTCTGCTAACATTACTATGATGAAGATCACCATTCTTTTAAAAGATTTTTGCATCCATATTCAAATTTGTACCATAATAAGAACTGCATAATTATTGGAAGAGCCATATATTGTATATAAATTTTAAATTAACTGAAGTTTCGAAATTTTGCTTACTCTTTACAAATGAGGACCGTGTTGCTGCGGCATAGATAACCTGTGTATTTAGCACCTGCCAGGTAAGCCATTAACTTTAGGTCATCTCTGTCACTGTCAACAAATCCAGTCACGGAAATAATCTAAGCAAAAACAAAGAACAGCAAATATGGTAAAAAACAAAGACAAAGTCATATCCAAGTACTATTTCATCTACTTTTTAGTTGGTAGATATAGAAAAGACATACAAAGGACCATGAAAATGTTCATGGAAAAATGTAATTAAGAGGTAATAAAATTTCCCACAAACTTTTTGAAGCCCGTTTGTATATGTATCTTCCTTCCCAGGTGCTGTTAAGTAGATTTCAAC
This sequence comes from Chrysochloris asiatica, assembly GCF_000296735.1. Classification (NCBI taxonomy): domain Eukaryota; kingdom Metazoa; phylum Chordata; class Mammalia; order Afrosoricida; family Chrysochloridae; genus Chrysochloris; species Chrysochloris asiatica. The sequence continues at coordinate 4,919,004 of NW_006408684.1, read as the reverse complement.
TCATGGCCACCCTATGTGTGTCACAAGAAAACTGTGCTCCACAGGGTTTTATCAAAGTCTGACTTTTCAGCACATAAATATATATATTGTTGTATATTCATTCTTTGGAATGAAAGAATTTGGCATTTAATAATAATACCATTCCTAAGAATTTCAAGACCAAATTACTTCATTAGGAAAAATATTTCCTTGTAGCAAGGGAAAAAAAAAAAAAAAAAGATTTAAAATATGGAAAGAAAACCTTTTCTGCATTAATAAAACAAAGCCAAGATGGAGTCCTGGTATGCTGTAGGATAAGCACTGGACCCCAAGGTTGATTTGAACTACAATGCCGGTGGTTCAAACCAATCAGTTGCTCCTTAGAAACACTATACTGGGTCACTGTAAATCAGAACTGAGTCAGCAGCACTTAACAACAAGATCACCTTAATAAGTTATTTTGTTAAGGATATTAGTAACAGTCAGTTCTTCATTCTCCTTAATGATCCCAATTTTGACAGTATTTGAATGGGAGGACCCACAGCTGTTGATAAAGTTGCAGCCAATAGTGGAGAGTCAACCAAATATCTACAAGGAGCACAAAGCTGTGATGGCATGGGGAGAAAAACGGAATTTAAGTCAAACCTATTATGCTAAAGGCTCTTATAAACTAGACCAGGCAAAATACAAGGAAAAACAAGACAGTGTAAGAGATATTAAGTCAGCACATTTGCCAAAGGTAAATAATTGTTAACAATTGAAACCAAAGAATTCTGCCTTACATGCTGTGAGCATGGCTTTCCTCCTGGTGGGAATGCCACTGGAAAATGAAGAGCTCGATGAGGTGGTACCATTTTCTTCTTTTTAAAGACTGCATTTAACCAATGTGCAGTAATACATCTCTTCCTTTCTCTTATTGCCTATGAAAAACAAAATTAGGGTTTGTTTTTTTGCTGCATGGTAAAGCACAAAATTGTAAAGTTGTGTTAACTATAATGCCATCTATATTGGAAACCCTAGAAATAAACGAATTTCAAGAAGTTTAACAAGAAGTTTATTAATGTAACAAAGCAAAACAGTATAACTGATTCACTTTAACAGTGTCAAAGTATTACTATCTACATATGAACAAATGGAGTCTGGTGGTGGTTAGGCATTGGGGTGCTAACTGAAAGGCTAGTGATTCAAACTCACCAACTGTTCATAGGAGAAAAGTAAAGCTGTCTGCTTCCTTCAAGAGTTAGTCTCAGAAATCCTAAGGAGTAATTCTATTCTATGCTATATACGGTTTGCTGTGAGTTGGAATCAAATGAAATGGCAGGGAGTTTGGTTGGTTTTGTTTTAATAGTTAAAAAATAACTGACAAAAGAAGAAAAAAAAGTTTCATAAAAACATTAAAAGTTGCTTTAATCATAAAATAACAGCTAAGATCATGAAAACTAAAACTCTCTGGTGGAGGTGTGTCATGGAGTCGGTTCCAACTTACAGCGACCCTGCACAGGGTTTTTTAATATTTTTTTGGTAATTTTTTTTTCTTTAAGCTTTTATTGTTGATTGAGTGAAAGTTTGCAGGGCAGATCATCTGTTTTACATTCAACAATCATACAACTTGTTTCATCGCAATGACTACAATCCCCTCCATGCACCATCTCTATTCACTTTAGCTCTTTTTTTTTAAACACTCAGGCATATATAATAATTTACACCACCAAAGGGCACATTCTGCAAGTCTGCCTCCTGGCCACCAGCTCTTCGTCCCTCTCTTCCCATGAATCTAAAGTCCTCAGCTGCTCCCCCTCTTCATATCCCCAACTCTGCCTCAATCTTTGCTGTCGCTGCTTCTCGGGATAAGGTCACGCATTCCGCTTGTGCTCTTCTCCCCTGATGGTCCTAGAGTCCTTTGTTTCTGGACTGTAAGATTAACTGCTCCCCCATTTTTGTTACAAAATTACCTTTACAATTGTGAGAGTCGCAATTAGTCATGATAACAACTACTCACTATTGAATCATAAGAATCTTACCCCCACCTCTTTTAACCAGACCCATATAGACAAGAGAAAAGTATTCAGTGAGGACTCTTTCTTCCCCCACAAACTCTTAAACTCCCTCTTGAAATCATGTAAGCCAGTCACTTCGTGATTTTTTTCAGTCCCTTCATTTTATGTAGCCAATGTCTAAGTTGCCCGTCCTTTTCTACCCTATGTGAAGAGGGGATAGCATTGATACTTGATGTGAAGACTCCTTCCCTCTCTGTTGGTATTTAGAGTTACTACCTCGATAAGTTTAGTCAGGTTCATCAAATTGCAGCAGTTTACCCTTGTTTCCTGTATGAAAAAAATTTTTTTAAATCTTCCCCTAGTTGAGTTCTGATTATCAAGCCATCGAAGCTTCATCAAATGGGTACTATCTGGTTTGTATGTTTTTGTGCATCTCCCCTCACTTCATACCAGCTGGATGCTTCACTCTCAGCTCTAGCCCTATGTGGCTATGTCCTTGTCCATGGGCTCAGGTGTCCCCAGGTCTCACCGACACTTTGGACCAATAAGCCCTTCTTCTTCCCTCTCTCATCTCCAGGTCAACGGAAGTCAATGGACCATGGTTGAATTCAGCCCATTTCTTCATTGCCTTTCCCCCTCTTCCACTCACCACTAGACCAATGTGGTCACCAGCAAGCTTACATGCCTGCTCATGTGTTCCCTTTGAGTTTCAGTCTTACCGGGGGGTTTGTCCTGAAGGAACTTGATTGCTTGCCTTGATGGCTTCCCCGCGAACAGCTTGCTTATTCTTGTAGTAGTTAGCCATACTGACATTTTTGTTTTGGGCTTTTCCTTATGATCTTTCTTTAAAGGTGTACCTTCTGACACTCCAGCTGTTCCAGGCTGGTCCGCATATCCTTTCTAGTGGGACTGTCCCACCTCAATGGGACTGAGGATTCTACCTAAAGTCTTATACGCTGCAAAGGCTCCGCAAGACGCCTATTTCATTGGGCAAGTTCTAAAACCCCTTTTAGGTATTCCAATTAGTTATAGGCTGAAGACAAGCTTACAAGTTCTCTGTAACCATGTTTCCCAACATTCCTTTCTGTCCCACTAAAGTGTCTATTTTATAACAGTAGGCAAGGAAAACCAACACACATAAGACAGTCAAGCATCTTAGTATTATTTCCCCTCTTCAAACTATGCCTAGGTCCCCGTATCACAGAGCCCTGTTGTTCCAAGGTTGAGCATGCATCACTATTTACCTCTGTCCCACTTAGCCCATGTAAACCTGTCTCATTGTTCCCCTATCTACCTTGTTCTTCCACCTCCTCCCCCTTCTTGTATTGCCCTCCCCAACACCCGAACTATGATGTGTCTGCCCCCTACCCCATGCTCTACTGTCGCCTCACTCTACCTCCCCGTAAACTGCCCAACCCAACCCCACCAATGTAAGTTACCTTATATTCCATTAACTTTATCCTCCATTTAAGGCAGTCTATTTTATCGTGGAATCTACTTGATCTTCTCACCACCTGGAGATTTCTGTTCCTCTGTGTCTACCTTCTTTCACGTTGTAATTGTTTGGATCATAGATTGACCACCCAGATCCTCTGAATTTTACAGTTTTATTCTGTTCTCGACTATTCCATTTGTAGATTGAGTTCCGGGTGATACTGCCACATACATTAATCTCTGGTTGTTGTCTGTTCTTGTCGGTCCCTTTAGGATGTTTTTCATCACAGGGTTGGCTTTGGAAAAATCCCTTAGCTTCTGTTTATCCTGGAATGTTTTGATTACACCATTGTATTTGATTGACAATTTGGCTGAATAGAGGAATCTTGGTTGGCAGCTTTTTCCTTTCAGGGTTTTCTATATGTCTCCCCATTGCCTTCTTGCCTTCGTACGTTAACACTTCTGTTTTCCCTAGCTGCTTTCAGGATTGTCCTTATCTTTGATTTTGGAGAGCCTGATTATTATGTCTTGGTGATTTTCTTCTAAGGTCTTTCCTTCCTGGGGTTGGTTGAGTTCTTGAATGCTTATCTTTTCACTTTTCAGGATGTCAGGAAAATTTTTTTTCCAGCAGCTCTTCAACTATCACCTCTGAGGACTTGTGTGATTCTTCCTGTTAGGGAATGCCAATAATTCTTAAGTTCTTCCTCTTCATTTTGTCCAACATGAATCTTAGAGCTTCTTCAGAATTTTTTATCCTTTTTTCTGCTTGTTCTTCATTCTTAGTAGTATTGAGAGATTTATCTTCCAGCTCACTAGCTCTGGCTTTCATCTCCTCAATTCTACTCCTTTGCCCTTTCAGTGTATTATCCATTTCTGATGTTCTATTAATCGTTTGGACCTCTTTCTGTAGGTTTTGAATTGTTTACAATGCTGTATCTATATTATTAGATTGTTCCTGTAGCACTTTCCTGACTTCTTCCTTATTTTTCTCAACTCCATTGTATTTATAATCATTTTTCTGAATTCCTTCTCAGGCATTTCCAAAGCCTGCCCTCCTTCTAGTATGGAGTATACCAGCTCATTTGTCTCAGTAACTTTATCTTGATTCTGGACATGTGCTGATATGGTCATCTGTTTCTGGTTTTTGGGCATATTCAATAGTTAGGTGTGGCCTTAATACTTAGATGGGTGTGTGTTTTAGTTTTTTTTTTTATGCTTTCTGATTGCCTCCAGGTAGATGTGATCAGGAGATGGGCTTCCCTTTTCACTTTTCTTCCTAACAAATTTCAAGATGCCACTGTTGGTTGTTATGACACAACTCAGGATTTAACTCTTGGCCTGTTTCCTTTTTTGTCTACCGGTGCCACTCCACCATCCCTGTCCAGGCCTTTTTCCTAGTGATAAACAGCTCAGGGCCAGCTTTAGTCGTTTTGTGTTGCCATTTGGTTTTAAGTGGAAACTGTCTCTTTAAATTTTGAGATGTGTGTGCATGCATAATAGAACCCTCAGGGAGTTGGGGTTGGGTGTCCACTCGCTCAGGCACCCCTTCTAATCACCAGACTGGAGGTGCACAGACAGCCAGAGAGAGACCAATGAACTGATTAAAAAATAAAATAAAAATAAAGAATGTCTACACCTTTATCTCCACGGTTCTGCCAGGTGTCCGCGGCTGCTCAGATCCTTCCACTGTTCGGTCTCACCCAAGATGGCCGCTCAGGGAGCAGCTGAGAGCCTTGAACTAGAAAGCACTGGATTTCTTGCTTCTGATACAAATTCCACAGGCTGTAAGCCTTCTAACTTTCTAAATATTCCTTTATATGTGGTTAGCATTCTGGGACCATCCCCTGAGCTTACTTGGTCTGGTATTTTGTGTTGTTGCTGACAGAGCTCCTCACTGCACTTCTACCCTCTCTGCCATCTTGTTTGCTTCCCCCTGTATAGGGTTTTTGAGGCTATAAATCTTTATGGGAACAGAAAACCTCATTTTTCTCCCATGTAACGGCTGGTAGTTTTGAACTGCTGATCCTGAAGTTAGCAGCCCAACTCATAACCACTACCCTACCAGAGCTCCTTAAAATTCTCTGATTAAGAATAAAGAAAAAAACAAAAACAGTTGTCAAGTTCCTTCTAACACAGAGCACCCCTATGTGTTTCAGAGTAGAACTGTTCCCCATCAAGCTTTCAATGGTTGTGGTCTTTTGGAAGTAGAGTGCTGGGTGTATCTCCAAAGGCACCTCTGAGAGGATTCAAACTGCCAACCTTTGGATCTAGGCGCTTAAATGTCTGCATCACCTAGGGAGTCCTTAAGAACACTAAAGACTTGATATATCACAGGATATAAAAATATGATTACCCACCTAAAATAATCACATGGGAAAAAAACCTAAGTAGTTCTACATTTTTTGTTGAAAATTAAATCTGCCAATGCCTATGTTCCTAAGAATCAGTGAAAATTATTAAGAAGAAATTTGCCTGTTTTGAAAGATAGAATAAAGTCCTTTCCAAAAGCAATAATCACTAGAATCTAAAGACTACATATAATTAAATTATATCCTTGAGTATTTTGTGCTCTCTAAAGATCTATATAGGATTGAGTTAATAACAGTAACTCAAAAGATTAGACAGGAAACTTAGAGGACAATGAATGGAGGAAGAACAACTCAGAAGAAGAGGGTAAGAATGGTTACACAACTGGAAGCATATAATCAATGTCAATGAACTGTGCAAACTATGCATGTATAAACTGCTGAGTTGGTGTGTGTTTTGCTGAATACATTCTTAACAACAAAAATAATCTTAAATATTATAAACAGACTTTACCACAGTCACAGTTTAGATCATGCTGCTTACCTGTGCATACATACCACTGACTTGACTTTCACAAAGAAGGTGTGTACATCGACTATTGAACGTGGGATCCACAGTGCCCCCGTGTGCTTGAATGATCTAGACATACAAAACACCCAAATTGCAATCAATTTCGAGTATTCAAGAGAACAGTATAAAATTAAAATTTCAAATAAGACAGCTATTAAAAAACCCCACATGTTTTAGTATCTATTTCACCAAAGTATAACAAATATGCATCTATATTTGCAGACTAGTCTACCTGGCATTCTGGTACCATAGTAGTTATGAATTGGGCTGCTAACCTCAAGGTCAGCAGCTCGAAACTACCAATTGTTCCGTGGGAGAAATATGAGACATTCTGCTCCCATAAAGATTTACAGCCTTAGAAACCCTGTACAGGGTTGCTATGAGTCGGAACTGTCTCCATGGCACACCACCACCACTACCTGGTAATATAAATGAAAATCAACTCCAATGCTCATTTTATCTGAATTTACATGGGGAAAAAGAGAAAAACAGAAAACTCTTCTAAAACAGGTTTCTCAACCTCAACACTACTGACATTTTGGACCACGTAAATTCTTTGTTTTGGTGGCTGTCCTGTGTAATGTAGGGTATCTGGCAGCATCTCTGAGCTCTACCTTGCAGATGTCAGAAGCACTTCCCCTAGTGGTAACAACTAAAAATGTCTTCAAACACTGTCAAACAACTCATGAAGGGCAGAAATGACCTTTTTAAGAACCAATATTCTAAAGGGGAAAAAAAGGGCAAATCAAAATAAAGTGAATCAAAGATTTAAAAAAAAAGATTAATTTGGGGGGCTGATAGGACTGTCTATATCCTGAGTGTGATGGTTATATGGCACTGTGCATTTATCAGAATTGTACACCAAAAATTTTACCAAACATTCACAGAAGAGTTGGCACCAATTCCAAAACACAGAAAAAGATGAAACACTCCCTAGTACATTTTATGAAGTGAGCATAACCATCATACCAAAACCAAGCAAGGACATCACTTAAAAAGAAAACTATAGACCAATATCCCTCCATATCAATGAGCATAGATGCAAAAATTCTCTACAAAATCCTATCCAATAGAATTAAATAAAATATTGGCAAAGAATACATAAAGACTAAGTGGGATTCATACCAGGGACTGCAAGGATGGTTTAGTATTAGAAAATTAAATTAAAAAAGGGAAAAACCACATATCATATTGAATGATACAGAAAAGGCATTTGAGAAAAATCCAATACCCATTCCTGATAAAAACACTCAACAAAGTACGAATTAAAGGGAAATTCCTCAACATAATTAAGAACACATATACAAAACCAACAGCCAACATCACTTTCATTGGACAGAAACTGAAAGCATTCCCAATGTGAACAGGAATCTGAAAAGGATGCCCTTTATTACCACTCCTATTCGATATTGTGTTAGAAGTCTTGGTGGCTGTGTGCCGTGGAGTCAGTTCCGAATCATAGAGACCCTGTACCGGGTTTTCTGAGGCTATAAGTCTTTAAGGGAGCAGAACACCTTATCTTTCTCCCAAGGTTCGCAGCCTGATTCTTAACCACTACATTACCAGAGTTAGAAGTCTTAGCCAGAGGTATAAAGCCAGAAAAGGAAATTAAAGGCATCCAAATTATCATAGAAGTAAAACTCTCTATTTGCAGATGATATGATCCTAGACATAGAAAATTCCAAAGACTCAGCAAGAAATTAATGGAACTCTTTGGAAGAGTCTCAACAATGTAGCAGAGTACAAGATCAATATACAAAAATCAGTTGGATTCCTATATCCTAGTAAAGACAATTCTGAAAGGTTATTAGGAAAAAAATAACCATTTACAACAGCTACTGAAAGGATGAAATATTTAGGAACAAATCTAACCAGAAAAACAAAAGACTTAAACAAAGAAAACTACAAAACACTTTAAGAAACCAAAAGAGATTTACAAAAATGGAAGAACAGGCACTAGAAGGCCCTTTTACAATAAACATTAAAATCACCAAATAAAACAGACATAGATGAAAATTCCAGCACCCTGAACTTCAAAAGGAAGGTTAGAGAGGTGGATAGAGTGTTTGCTGGAAGGACAGGATAAGCAGGGATGGTGAGAGAGGGAGACTGACTGGTGAAGGGATATCCAGACACCACTCAATCACCTTGTGAGCAGATTCAGCAGTAGAGGGAAGCCAGACAGAGCAGATTCACACTGGTAACAGGAAAGTGTGATTTCTTCTTTTGTCCCATGCTCCCCTGGTGACCAGAGTGTGGCCAGCTGCCACCCCCATACCTCCAGTGCAGACCCTGCTCTCTGGAAGTTCGGAACCACGCCAGTTGGGCCACTTTCGGTTACCATTTTGGGGCCTGGATTCAGGTGGGTTCAGCTTCAGACCAACTAAACCCACAGAACCACCAGACCAACATTTAACCAGTCACCCTGCCCCCAGCTTCCTAGTGGTCCTAACAGAAACTGACATAGTTGCATCAAGGACCCCCAAATTATTTCCAGACTGAGTGTTTAGAACAAAGATAATATTGAGGCCAACAGAAACTCCATCTAGGGCCAGGAACTCTGCAGTCACATTCCTATGACAACCACTTCATGAGTTCTTTGAAAAGATCTCTCCCCTCCAGATCCAACAACTGCACTGTTTGTTTTTATACAATACTCACCCTCATAATGCCCCAGAGACAACAGACATTTTAGCTCATACGAAGAAAAAGAGAGGATGGCTCAAAAAAAAAAAAAAAAAACAAGATGCAGAGCCAGAAGATGTTTCTGAGGAAGAAACGGTAATAGATCTAACTGAGAAAGAATTCAAATAATGATAATTGTTGTTGTTATTATGTGCCGTGGTTTCCAAGGCTGTAAATCTTTACAGGAGCAGAAAGCCTCAGCTTTCTCTCATAGAACAGCTCGTAGTTTCAAACTGCTGACCTTGAGATTAGCAGCCCGATTCGTAACCATACCCTCAAAGGATTAATAGAAAGATTGAGGAAAGAAAGAGAACACAATACAAACTTTAGAATTCAAGAAAACATTACAAGAACAGACAAGATAAATTTAAATTTTTAAACAATACAAAACCTGCTATTAGAAATCCAGAAGATTAATACTAACATCTCAGAAATGGACAATGCATTGAAAGGGCATAGGAGTAGATGTGAAGCAATGGAACTCAAATTGAAGGTGCTCCTGAGTTTAAGCGCCGTTCAGTCGGTTCTGACTCACAGCAACCCTGCATAGGGCTTCCAAGGAGCAACTGGTGAGCATGAACAACTGACACTGCGGTTCACCCGACCTTGCAGTCTAGCACAGTGCCACATCAGGATCTCTCAAAAGTAGCATGCTAGAAGAATGATCAGAAAAAGGAATGAAAAAATCTGAAGAAAGCTTAAGAGTTATATGGGACACCACGAAGTGGAAAAACTTACAGTGATTGCAACTCCAGAACAGGAAGAGACAAGCACATAGAAAACTATAGAAGAACTGCTGGAAGAAAACTGACCTAACACCATGGAAGATGAGACAATATGCATACAAGAAGCTGAATGAATCCCAAAAAGGTTAGATTTCCAGAGAAAATCACCAGTACATATCATGATAAAAAATTTTTCAAAATCAAAGACAAGGAGAGGATCCTGAGAGAGGCCTGGGAAAACTGAAGTTACCTAGAAAGGAGAACCAACACAACAAAGCTCAGATTGCTCAGCAGAAACCATGCAGGCAAGAAGGCAATGGAATAAATGACATACAAAAAACTCTGTAAGAAAAAAAAAAATCACCAACCAAGAAGCATAACCCCAGCAAAGCTGTCCCTCAAATACAGCAGTGAAATTAGGACATTTCCTGATAAACAGAAATTAAAGGAACTTATAACGACCAGATTAATTTTGCAAAAATGCTGAAGGGGGTTCTTTGGATTGAAAACCAACAACAGCAGACAATAATCTGAGATGAAAATTACGACTGAGCACACCACCACCCGGAACTCAATCCAGGTATGTTATTGTTCTGTGCCGTGGAGTCAGTCCTGACTCATAGCAACCCTGTACAGGGTTTCCAAGGCTGTAAATCTTTGTTGTTGTTGTTAAGTGCCATGGAGTCGGTTCAACCCATAGTGACCCTGAACAGGGTAGAACAGGGTTAACGAGGCTGTAAATCTTTACGGGAGCAGAAAGCCTCATCTTTCTCCCGCAGAACTGGTAGTTTCGAACTGCTGACCGTGAGATAAGCAGCCTGATTCATAACTACGCTACCATAGTTCTTTCAATCCAGATATAGAAGTATTTAAAACTGTAAGACTGAAAACAGGGAAACAGAGATATCAATGTATAATAAAGTTAATGACAGAGCAAAAAGAGGGAATAATGTAGATACAGAACTTTCAAATGGCAAGGAAGTCAAGTAGATTTCAAGATAAAACAGACTGTTTTAAACTGGGAAAAATGAATAAATTAGAGGATAATCTGAAAGAAAAGTAATACAGCTGAATATCAAAGTAAAAAAAAGAGGAAAATCAGAAAGATTTAGTAACTATTAATACAACATAAATTAAAACGACAAGAAAACTCACCAACAAAATGAACTCAGCATAGAAAATTATGTGGAACTAAGTTTCTAGCAGCACCACAAAAAACTCACAAGAAAATGACATTAATTTACATCCATTGATAATTGCACTGGATGTAAATGAATTAAATGTACCAGTCAAGAGACATAAAGAACAGAACTGATAAGAAAACAGGATCCTTCAATATGCTGTCTACAAGAGACATATCAAAAAAAAGCAGAAACAGCCTAAATGCCCATCAACATCAGAATGTTTAAACAAACTTTTGTACATAAACGCAATGAAATACTATAAAATGTTGAAGAATAATGATGAATCTGTGAAACACCTCATAACATGAATGAACCTAGAGGACATTATACTGAGTGAAATTAATGAATCACGAAAGGACAAACATTGTATGAAACCAATGTTGTAAAAAGTTTTTTAAAAAAGGTTTTCTTGACTAAAGGAAGCGGTATCATCTCGCATCAGTCTAAACAGAAAAAACAGGAAACAGCAAATGCTGGCAAGGGTGTGGAGAGGCTAGACTTCCTACAATGCTGGTAGGACTGTAAAACAGTCCAGCCACTCTGGAAAATGGTGTGGAGCTTCCTCAGAAAACTGGAAATAGAAATACCTTGTTGTTGTTGTTAAGTGCCGTCAAGTCTGTTCCAACCCATAGCGACCCTGTATGGGGCTTCCGAGGAGCAGCTGGTGAGCTTGAACCACCGGCCCTGCAGTTCAAACGGCTTTGCAGTCTGCCTCATTAACCCACAGCACCACACCAGAAATACCTTATGACCCACAAAAATACAAGCCAGAGCACTAGTAGATATATGCACACCAATGCTCATCACAGCACTTTTCATAATAGCAAAAAGATGAAGACAGCCTGAGTACCTATCAATGGAAGAATGGCTCAACGAACTTCGGTACATTCATACAATGGAATATTTTTCAACCTTGAAGAACAATGATGAATCCGCAAAACACGTCATAACATGGATGAAGCTGGAGACTTATGCTTAGTGAAATAGTGAGTCACAAAAGGACAAACACTAAACAAACAAGATGGCAGATTGAGTGGACGTGTAGCAAAGAGCTCCACAAACAACAACACAGAATACCCGACCAAGCAGGCTCAGGGGATGGTCCCAGAACTCTGAACTATATATAAAGGAATACTTAGAA
>NW_006408684.1:4866477-4903805 GCF_000296735.1 Chrysochloris asiatica | reverse complement strand
AAATACTGTATGAGACCATTATTGTAAAAGCTTAAGAAAAGGTTTCCATACAAAAGAAACATCTTTGATGGGAAGGAGGGTTCAGTTATTCACTGGCTAGAGATCAAATGTCAGCACAAGCAGATGGGAGGACAATATACAAGGATGGGGAGGGCAATATATAAGAGGGAGGGTGGAAGATAAACAATAAAGATAGGGGAAGACTTAGGGAAGTATGCGTGGGCTAAATGGGACAGAGGTAAATTGTTATTTACACATAACCCTAAACAACAGTGTTTTGTGAGTAACATGGATTAAGTCTGAATGGGTAGAGGAGGGTGGGAAATGTTTGTGTTTGACTGGTTTATGGATATTGGTTTCCCCTGCCTACTACTGTAAAACAGACATTGATGTGTGATAGAAATGAATAATGGGAATTATGATTACAGAAAACTTGTAAGCCTGTCCTCACCCTGTAACTGATTAGATTTGCTAAAAGGGAAGTTAGAATTTGCCCAGGGAAATAGGTTTCTTCCTAAGCTTTTAAAGAGTATGGGATCTTATGTGCAATCCTGAGCCCTACCTAGAACCTTCTGATTTGAGATATTCCCACTTGAAAAAACACAGACCAAAACTGATGGAAGAACACAAGATTCTTATTGAAAATATGACACACAGAAAAAAAGCAGACTATCTGAATTTCAAGCAAACTGTTTGCTTTGATGGCATTAAGTGAACAAAAGTCAGCCTATCAGGGAAAACCCCTTTCTCGAAATGAAACTTAAAGGGAACCCATGAGTAGTCTAGTATGCTCAATGGTGAACACCTCGTCTACTTGAGAGTAGAAGTGAGGGAAATGCAGCAATGAAGACATGGCTGAGTTTGTTCATGTTCCATTGACACCTGTTGAGATGAGAGAGAGAAGAGGAAGGCCTAGCTAGTCTGAAGTTTAGATACGTGAACTCCTGAGTCCTTGGGCACTGACCCAGCACCTGGTAGCTAGGGCTGAGAGTGAAGCGGCCAACTGGTCTGAAGTGCAGTGAGGTGTGCGTGAACTCCCAAACTTGCAGCTAGTGCCCATTTGATAAATTTGGATGACTAGCTGACCCAAACTCAACCAAATGAAGATAAAAATGTTTGACACTGTAAGCAAGTGTAAACTGCTACAATTAGATTAGCTGGACTTTTGCTTATGGATGCAGCTCCTCAAAATCCCAACAGGAATGGAAAGATTCTTCATATTGAGGAATAGGCTTGTTTTCTCAGTGTACTGGACTAAAAGAGATGGACAATTTAGACATTAGCTATAAAAAATGACGGTTGCTATAAACGCATAAAATGGCTGGCTTACAAGCTTCCATGTGTGCGCTTAGTTTCAGAATGAGGCGGGAGGGTAAGGTAGAATCCCCAACTGAACAGTTTTCTTCTTTTCCAGATGGGTGTCCAGAAGGGGGATGACGGTGATAGGATTTTATGATACTGTGAGTAATTGTTAGTAGAGTTCATTGTGATTGTCAAAACTAATTGCAGAAAATGCGTAACTTAAAGGGGGAGAGTAGTTAATCTTTCATTTCAGGAACAGACAATCTTAGGACCATCAAGAAGGAAGAATATGAGTGGAACGTGAGATCCCTACCTAGAAAAGAAATGACAGCAGAGACAGTGGCAGAGGCAGTGACATTGGAAGACAGAGCAGCTATAGGCCCCAGTCCATGGACTAAGTAAGGCTGTATGTCAACGGGTAGGAGGTTGGCTTTCAGAATGTGCCCTTTGGATATTTAAATGAATATATATTTTTTGTTTTGTATGCGTACATCAAGTATTTTTGCTTTGTTCATTTGTGAAATGTCAGATGTAAATGGGGAGTCACAGGGAGGAAGTAGGTAACTAGTTGCAGGGAGGGAATTATAATCATTGAGATAAAATAAAGTATAATTTCTTGAATGTAAAGCTAATGATCTTGTCTGTAAACCTTCACTCAATTCAAACACACACACAAAGTATACAAAAAATAGGTAGAGGAAAGGGCGATTTTACTGTAAATTTAAAAGATCCAATGCTAAAATAACTCATTTACTACTTTTTAAATTTTCTCTTTTATCATAATTACTCAAAGAGCTCTGGTAGCGTAGTGGTTACGAATTGGGCTGTGAACCACAAGGTCAGCAGTTCGAAACTACCAGCTGCTCCGCAGGAGAAAGATGAGGCGTTCTGCTCCCGTAAAGATTTACAGCCTCGGAAACCCTGTACAGGGTCGCTATGAGTCGGAACTGACGCCACAGCACATAACAACAACAACAACAATCATAATTACTCATAGTTTAATAAGGGTAAGAGAAAATCAACAATATCCTACGACATCCAATTTTTCATAACCCAGAAGCAATCACATACAGTTTTTTACGTCATTTTTTCAAATATTTACTAATAGATTCTAAACAATATGGCTTATGCTATTTATATTTTTTTATTTCAGCTTTGTTGTTGTGTACCATCTTGTTAGTTCTGATTCATAGTTACCCTATGTAACAAAGTAGAATTGACCTATAGGGTTTCCTAAGATACCAGGATTTCTGACCCAAGTGAGATACTGTGAAATAATATTTATTGTTTTAAGTCACTAATTTCAGGGTAATTTGCTACATGACAACAGACAGAGAATAAAAGGGAATTTCCAAAAGTTTGTTACAATGGAATGAAAGAATAATAGAATTTTCCACAAAGTTTTTGAAGCTCTCTAGTTCTGGTGTGGTTCTATAAGATAAGCACTGGACTGCTAACTGTAAGAGAGGAGAGGTTCAAACCCACCAGCAACTCCTCAGAAACCCATACATAGGGTCTCTGAGTCAGAACCAATTTGACAGCTCTTTAACATCAACAGCATAGTGTATCTCTATCTGTTAAAACATATCCAGTAATCCATCAGTATTATTTTTCAATTTGTGCCATTTCTCCTGGAATTCTGTCTTCCTGTGTCAACTCTGACTGACTAATCTCTAGTCTTGCTGTCACATCTATTTTGGCTTTCCCTTCACTTTTATCCTAGAAATTTCTTTTGCATGCCCCGATTTCTTGAATAGCTTCCTTCTCTGCTGGCACAGTAGTTTTCTAAGGGTACTTGAGTGGTAAATGTTTTGACCTTGGAAATCTGAAAATATCTTTATTCTGCACTTCCATTTGATTGATAGGCTAGATGTACAAGGCTAGATTATAAAAAAGTATCCTCACAAAAATTACTGAAACATTTATTAAATTAAAATATCAACTGGGAAATTATTTCTCATCTAGGTCTACACACTTCTGAAGACGGTGTTTCCAGCTCTCTAATTCTTCTCCAAGCAAGCCTGCATTCTTTAATTTACACCACATCAAACACAGCAGCTTGGGCATCCTAAAGGGATTTCTATAGTGTTTCTTTTAAATGCTCTTTGAGTTTTGGAAAGGAAAGGTGTCCAGAGAAGCAAGATCAGGCTGCAGAGTATTTGGGGTAAAGCTTCCCAGAGAAATTTCATAGACAGTCCTTGCTACCCTTAAAGAATGAGAAGGTGCATTGTTGTTGTTGTGTTGTGAAGTGCCACCAAGTCGGTTCCGATCCACAGCGACCCTGTGTAAGGTTTCCAAGGAGCAGCTGGTAAGCTTCAACCGCTGACCTTACAATTCAAATGGCTTTGCAATTTGACACATCAGCCCACACTGCGCCACACCAGGACTCAGTGCAGTGATGAAAAGAAATTCCTCAGCACAACTTTCCTAGCCTGTTTCCAATTTTCTGAAATCTCTTCATAATAAGCCTCTGTGGCCATTCTTCAAGAAAATCAATCTAGATAAGCCCTTCGGAATCTCAAAAAACAGTCATCATAACCTTATGAGCTGATTTCTCAGCCTTGAATTTAACTGGCCCAGCAAATGCCCTCAGAAGCCTGTTGTGACTGGATGAACTTTAAACCCATGCATGTATGAACTGGAACATTAGTAGCAATACTTTTTGACTAACTCTAGTATTATTCTAGGTTAGACATGATTATCCCTCAGAAGTCTGAAGAAATTGCTTCACTGTCTTCTAATTTCCAAATATTCTTTGTCGTGCCTGACACCATCTGATTCCTGATTTTTTTTAACATTCACCTCCCTAATGTGCTTTAAACTTTTCTTTCTCTCAACTGTTACAGACATTTGTGATTATCTTAAAATTACTCTTTCCATTCCCTTTCACTCTGGAAACATGTTCTTCAGTAACAAGCTATTTTCTTTCAGAATTCTCTTATCTGTTTTCTCTGTTCTAAAACCTTATTATCTACTGCTGGATCTCTAACTTTTCACAAAAACCAAACAAACAAAAAACCTTTTCTCTATTACTTTTATATCTTTGATTTTTGCTCATTTGTAGGCGTTTATGAATATTACCTTCTATGCTGTTACTGGGTTTTTTGTTCTTTCTTAATTTCTGCTGTTGTAATTCTCAAATATGCTTCTTCCTCATTCCCCCTACCGCTGGCCCTAGCTCGGATTGTGATCTACTCTCAATCGCCTATAACAGTCTTCTTCCTGGCCTCCTCAAATTCAACATTTCACGATTTAAAATACACATTGTACCCTTTCACCTTTTTCTGGATGCTTTAAAGTCTAGAAAGAGGAAAGTCCACATTCTATAACAGGAGATACACATAGGTCTTAGATCTGGCCCCTGCCTTTGTCTCTTGTCCCCACATCTCATACTCCATCAATATGGAACTAATACTTCACTGCTTTTCCTCCCCATCAGAGTCTGTGTTACATGTCTCTGCCTGTGCTGCTCTTACACTGGAAAATGCTCCCATTAACTCTGACTCTCACCTACCTTTTAACGCTCTGTTCAGGAATCACCTCTCCCAGGAGACTTTATAAGAGCTCTATGGGTTCATGTCCTTTCTCAGGGCTCCTCACAATATCCTGCTCCTGACTCTATTGTGCACCCAACATGTTGTAGTACCTTCCAGCCAGTTGCAACTCAAAATGATGCTGTATACTTTCTGAGGAGCCAACTAACTGGTGTGTTTGAGCCATTGACCTTGCAGTCAACAGTTCATGCTTATCCTACAGTGCCACACCAGGACTCCGGTACCCACCAGTGTTGCTGTCGTGACGTTCTGTCGAATCAGTTCTGACTCACAGTGAGCCTGCATAGGGTTTTAGAGGCTTTTAAATCTTTGCAGGAGCAGAAAGCTTCATCTTTCTCCCGTGGAGTGGCTGACAGGCTCAAACTATGGACCTTGTGGTTCACAGTCTAGTGCTTATTGTATGGAGCCACCACTCTACGCTTCATCCATCATTGTTATTGTTGTTAAGTACTGTTGAGTCTGTTCTAACTCATAGTAACCCTGAACAGTGTTTTCGAGGAGCAATGGTGGGTTTGAACTGACCTGGTGGTTCACCGTCCAGTGCTGCTCCTACAACACCACCTTATAAATTACCTATTTGCTTCTCCTAATAGTCTAATTTTCTCTGTTAGTCATAGATTCCCTTGGCCAAGAAGCATGCCTGACATATAACAGGGGTTGGAATGCCAGTTGGGTGAATGAATTTCTGTTTAATAAAAAGTCTGCACCATTTTGAGCGCACATTCTATATGTCTTTGAAGCACAGTTAAACTCATTTTTTAAAAAAATTTCAACTCAGTTTTGATTTGTGGCATTGTAAGAAAAACACAATGCAGAATAGTAAGCAGACTATCATTCCACAATTGTCCTAGAAAATGTTACGATCCCTTCCTAGAGCTTCAAGGGTTTGTTACAATGAAGACACAAGTGAGTTGCTAGCTACTGTCCTAAGTCAATAAAAAAGCATATTATTCTCATACTCCCATTGTTGCTGTTAAAGGCCATCAAGGCCATCCTGACTCACAGAGGCCCTGTATAGGGTTTCCAAGAACGGCTGGTGGGTTTGAAGCTCTGAGCTTGAGGCTAGCAGTCTAGTGCTGATTTTACAGTATTATACCCCTATTTTTTTGTGTTTACCTTAAAACTACTATTGCAGTCAAGTTCCATCGAATTGGTTCTGACTCATAGTGACGCTGCAGAGGGTTTCCAAGGAGTGGCTGGTGGGTTTGGACCGTCAACCTTGCGGTTAGCAGTCCAGTGCTTATCACACTGTGTCACACCAGGACATGTGCAAATAATTAGTACCACTTAGTGTTTCAGAGGACCCTGATATGGCACTATAGGATACGCATTAGACTGCTAACTGCAAAGTAGGCAGTTCAAATCCACAAGTCATTCTCAGAAACCCCTATAAAAGGTCGATAAGAGTTGGTACCGACTGGACAGCACACAATAACAAGTATTTCAGAACTGAGAATAATTCTGTTGTTGTTGTTGTCAGGTGCCATCGAGTCGGAACCGACTCATAGCGACCCCATGCACAGCAGAACGAAACAATGTCCGATCCGGGGCCAACCTCACTACCGCTGCCACACTTGACGCCATCAATGATGTCACCTGGCTGACATAATTCTAGGAATGATAAAATCAACATCCTCATCACACACCTAAGAAAATGAATACCCAGAAAAGTGATTTGTTCATGGACAGACAGTGTTAATAATAAAAATACCCATAATACATTCACAACACATATATGTATCTCAGTGAATGCAGTCAATGAACAGTTAAGTCTACATTCATTTAAAAAAAAAAAAAATTTGTTAAATACACAGTTTTATTTCTTTCAGGCACAATCTTACCCTTTTCCAGGTGGCCAGCAGCTGTTTATCAGACATCTGCTCTGGATAATCCGCAATTGCAAATACACATCCCAATAAGAAACCTTCTTCTGGTACTAGAATCATTTAAGAAAAAGAAAATTATACCCAAGAATCTGCATGCAGGAAAATAAAAAATATTTGAATTGATGTAGTTTATGGTGTATCATCCCCCAGTGACCTCAGCATATTTGGAATATTGTTAAAAATAGACTGGCTTGATCATCTGTGTTAAATAATATATAAAGCCAACATAATTTATACCTGGCCATTAAATACTCTGATTGGCTCTTGTACTAGCCTTGATTTTCACGATAATATTCGTTTTAGTACACAGATGTCCTAACATACAAAAGAAAGTATAATTATCCCATTTTATAGCTATATTCTTTGTTAAGTATGGGATTCACAGTCTCCATTTTATAGTTAATTGTTTTGTTATGAATCCTTACTCTATCTTCAAATACTCTCAAAGCACTTATGTAAGTACAAATCTTTCAGGAGAAATAAACGGTGGGGGGGGGGGGGGGGGGAGGGGAATCACATTACTAACTCTCCATTGCTGGATCATGTCCAAAAAGCTGATGATGCTGGGGCTGCTGGGGCTGCTGCTGCTGCTGCGGTTGTTGGGATGGAACCTGATGCTGTAGTGTCTGGGGTGTCTGACTCAAGTGTTGTGCTGTTTGAGTTTGCATTTGCTGTTGCTGATGTTGTTGGTGAAGGCGTTGTAACTGCTGCTGCTGTAACTGATGCTGAATTTGTTGCTGCTGTAACTGTGCTAACTGTTGCTGTTGCAGTTGCTGTTGCTGCAGCTTATGTAACTGTTGCTGCAGGACATGCTGTTGCTGGAATGACTGTAGCTGTTGCTGAGGGCGATGCAGCTGCTGTTGAGGATGCAACTGTTGCTGTGGAAACTGTAGCTGTTGCTGTGTAAACTGATGCTGATGGATTTGCTGCTGCTGTGAAAACGGATGTGACTGTTGTTGGGGGTAAGGTTGTTGAGAAATCTGTTGCTGTTGTTGTTGCTGGAGCTGCACAAGCTGCTGGGGTTGAAGGTGTAAAACCGGGTGGTGCTGCTGCTGCTGCTGCTGCTGCTGCTGCTGCTGCTGCTGCTGCTGCTGGGTCTGATGTTGCTGTTGTAGCATATGTGTCTCTGGAGTTACTTTCACTTGACTAAACAGCACTGCATTTGCATTTCCATGTCCCGGTTGGCTATGATTCACCTGCTGTTCTAAATTTTTTGTAGGTGCTGAAAGAGACTGCAAGATCTAAAAAACAAAAATGAGGTAAAGTCACTGTCAGTAGTTCCTAAAATGTACTAATTCTCAATCAGTACATTCTGCACGTTACTTTACTATTCAACTAAGTGGGAACTTCAAATGATTAGAACCTTCATAAACAATGCAGTATTCTCTTTTATACTTAATAAGCATCACCAAAATTAATATAGCACCTAAAATTCAGACTTGATGACCACCAAAATTCGAAACTATATGAATAAAATAGAATAAGCTAATCAATTAAGAGACAGACACAAAAATACATATGGTCCATGTAATCTATAGGGGCTAGCATCTGATACTCAGACTCTTGATCTAGCCCCCAAATCTTCGAACCACAGCTGCCATTTCCATTTCCTCCCACATTTACGGCTGGGAGCACAATAAAGAAAGTTCCCTGGTAAGAGTCACACATCAAGAATATCTTCCAAATGAAAACCTGAGGGACAGCTATAAAGCTGGGAGTAGCTCAGACAGCAGTTAGCACCATCACGGTTACGGACCACTCCTGATCATCTCCTGGCATCTGGTCTGTGTACAAGTTACACAGACGGTGGACAGAATAGATATCAAAAAGAGGTTTCTTTAAAGAATAAACATTCCCAACTGAAAAATCATCACAGCAGCTAGTAAATTATTTTCCTCAAAAATAACTGGAGAAAAATCATACATCAGAGTCTGCTCTATCCCTTCTGATTCATTCTGTATCATAATGATAGAGAGAAGGCAAAGTAAGTAAGTACATGTAGACGGGGTTGGAGGGAAAGGCACAGTGAGTCAGGAGATGCTCCACAAACTCAAAGTGACTTATTATCCTACATCAAACTGAATATAACAAAAGCAAATAAGGGAATATGTTATGCAATGAATTATGTGTTGTTGTTGTTGTTAAGTGCCGTTGAGTCGTTTCATGAATTATGTGTAACATACTTCAAATAACAAAAACTGGAAGCCAATTTCTATGGTCATGGAACTGGTAATCAAACAGATTTTGTTAAGATTCAATCAGTACAACGTTGCATATTAAAAGCACATTTATCATTTAAATAAAATCCAAGAGATTAAATTTTAATGCTATCAAAACTGTACTTAAATCTCAATCACTTTTTTTTTAACATGTATGACAGGATTTCAAAAGTTCTTGGAAAAATTCCATTCCCCTTTCATTACATTTCTCCATAAACTTTCTGAAGCTGCATGGTATTCCCTGACTCCCAAGTGTAAATATTATATAATCTCAGAAGTAATATATCTTGAATTTAGTGATAAAATAATTGAGTTTGAAATCACCTTTAAAGAGATGCATTCCGAAATGCCTCAGCTGAATTTTAAACAGGAAGTTGTTAAACAAGTATGTAAAATTGCAAGATTACTGTTTCTTGGCTATACTTAAAGAGTATTTAAAAAATACCTAGTAAAAAGGGGGAAAATACCTTCACCTCACCAAATACAACAGTATTTGGTGTATTAACACTGTCTGTGTTGTACAAGAATACCTGCTTGTATATTATGGAGATAAACTACGGAGCCAATCAACAAGATAAACTACGGAGCCAATCAACAAGCGATTCCGTCTTGAGAAGGGAAATAGGAGTCAGGAGTGGCAGAGAGTTTAGCTTTTCACTTTATATCCTTTGGTGCTGTTTTATTTCTTTCATGCATGTATTATTTCTTAACCTTTAGAAGTAAACAGGATGGAAAAACGGAAAAAAACACCTGTCTGTCACAATGAATAGGATCAAGCCAACTGTTTGCCACATACACCTTCTCTCTACACCCTGCCAGCCCAGATCCAAGAGTAGTGCTGAACTATATGAAGAACCTACACAAACAAAGGTATGAGATCAGAGGAGGGGAAAGGATGCCCTTCCTCTCAGTACTTATTCTTCATCAGAGTGTCCAGAACATGCCTGCCTAGGTAAGTCCTCTGCTTAGAGAGTATATGATCTCAGAAAGTCCAGGGTGACCAACAGGGGACAGGAAGGCAACTTAAGAGCTTTTCCTACTATGGACATTAGAATAAAAGATTTAAAAGGGTCTACAGTGGATATAAACATTCAAGACAAGAGCCCAGCTAGAAACAAAGAATTAGCCTGGAACATAATAGGCATCTGGAATCAAGAAGGAGCAGGGATCTGAGGTGCAGGTCTGGCTGAGCAGCTAGAACCTTGAAGTGACAGCACCTTGAAATGTACCTCTCTGTACTTCTCTGATCAGTCCTGAACCCCTGACTTGGCTGAAAACTTAACATTAGTTCTCAATCATAGAAGAAAAAAATAAGAATTTTAATTTCTCAATGAGATAATTGTGTCACCCTATAAACAATAATTCTGAGTGAATGTCAAACTTGAATTTATTTTTCCTTCACAACTGCTACATTTCTTATTTAAATCATTTAATACCAAGTGTTACAGTATACAAAGCATGGTAGTTACTACATGGCTCCTAACCACTATACATATACAATGTTAACAAGATTTTCAGGGCGAGCTATATTTTCCCTCAATCTAATTTTAAACTAGATGTGAATTATATTTCTAACATTTCAAGAAATTTTCTTACATCTAGCAGCAAGATGTCCTGGTATTCTCTTACATCGTTGAAAACTCAGAATATAGCAACTGTTTTCATTAGTGATCAAATCTATTCATTTACTAGTGTAGATGAGCCTTTCTATTTTCATCTCTAGGGTACACACCTGAGTTCATCTTACAATGAATGAAACTTTATCTACAAGACGATTTCAAAATCAAAGAGGTGTCCACACTTCCTATTGTTTTCCACTGCAAACCAGATTATTGTATCACTACATCCAGACACAGAATCCTGGTGTGGCACTATAGGATTGTACACTAGATAACAAGGTTGGTTTGAACCACAAGGATGGTAGTTCAAACTCACCAGCCACTCCTTAGAAACCATATACAGGGTCTGAGTCGGAAGTGACTCAACTACACTTAACAACAACATCCAGACACAAGCTGAAGAACCATGGATTTAAAACATCCACTGTATTTGAAAAATATAGAGTCCTGGTATGACACTGCAGGATAAGCACTGGACTACTAACTGCAAGATTGGTGGTTCAAATCCACCAACCACTCCTAGGAAACCCTATACAGGGTGGCTATGAGTCAGAATTGACTTGAAGGTACTTAACAGTAGTACATAGAAATTAAATAGAATATGGAAATACAATACAGAAAGGAATAGTGATTGATTGGTGGTGCTTTATAAAATGCAAATAAAGAACATTTTCATTCTATTTTAAATGGATTATTTTCATTCATAATTTCACAAATAAAGGAAGAAAATAACATTTCTTAAGCTGTCAGAGAATTTACACATTATTTCATATATTCAAGTACTCTCACACCACCCAACTAGAGATTCAGTCCATGAACAACACTCCAAGTCTTGTATTCCCAATCATCCCTGAAACAGTCTAATTGGGTGTTCCAGGTCTTCTGCCTGGAACTTGTTCACCTTTCCCCACTGCATTTAGTGGCACCACTACTCTCTTAGATCAATGATTTAGAAGTACCTTCACCTCTAGCTGGTCATTCTTTATGTCCTTTATTTTCTATTTGTTACTAAGTCCTCCTAGCTTTCTAATAAGGAGCCCTGCTAGGGTAGTGGATGACAAGCTGGGCTGCTAACATGAAGGTCGGCAGTTCTAATCTACCAGCTGCTCCTCAGGAGATGATAGATGAGGCCTTCTGCTTCTGTAAAGATTTACAGTTGCTATGAGTTGGAACCAACAATGGCACTTAACACCACTACCACCCTTGCTGGGTGCTAATGTATGCGGGTAAGCTAGACAACACACTCAAGCATTTCAAGATGTTGAAAACAGGTCTTTCTATGCATTTCGTCTTTTCCCCTTAAGTTAGGTGACTTCAATACTCACTTAGAAAATCTTTCTGAATAAACACTAGCTTTCAATTCTTTGATGACCTCGTCTTAATGACCTTCTCTATTTTATGTCAGACACTCATTCTCAAACATGCCCTAAATTTGTAATCAGTAGCAAACTCAAATCTATGATGGGTCTTCAAAAAGTTAATGTAAAAATTCCAAGTATTTTCCCAATTCCATTTTTCTACAAACTTTTCAAAGCTCCCCTGTACCTACAGGAACCAGGAGGTAATAAAAACTGTGATGGGAAGTAGAAGTAATCAAACATAGAGTGGTGGGAACTGAAGTTCAACCTCATTTAAAAACGGGCAGCTGCTCCACAGCTCCGAGGACTACTGTTTTTCATTGTTTACGATGCTTAGGAATGCAAGCACCTCAAAAACAAGCCAAAAACCAAAGCTGTGGAAAAATCTCAAGGTTTTATGAAATAAATCAAATTTTTAAGAAATTATGTGGGCAAACATAAAAAGCATTAAGGAAGAATATGACTTATGGGTTACTGGTTTGCAACCTCAACACTATGTCTTTCATCACCCAAAGGCACCACACATTCAAATTGCTAATTCAAGTATACCAATCTCTTATGAAGGAGTCCTGGTGTGGTGCTGTGGGTTAATGTGTCAAACTGCAAAGTCATTTGAACTGCAAGGTCGGTGGTTCAAGCTCACCAGCTGCTCCTTGGAAACTTTATTCAGGGTCACTATAGTTCGGAATCGACTCGATGCCACTTAACAACAACGTCTTACAGAACCAGCTCTTCCCACTGGGTTGCCTGTGTAACTATGACCTGAGGAAGAATATCCCAAATTGGAACTCCCGATATGAGAACTATGCTAAGTTCTGAATCAAAAGTAGTCTCTGCATGAGGAATGTAACCTGTCATTCCAATAATTCTCCACCATGCACTAAGAAAATTACTTAATAAACAATTTTAGAGAACAATATTTTGCTTATTTAAATGAGTTTTGCTTAATGCTGAGGAAGCCAAGTCCAAATACAATTCTTAAAACAGATACTTCTTGTTAAATGCCGTCGAGTCTGTTCCACCCCATAGTGACCCTGTATAGGGTTTCCAAGGAACAGCTGGTGAGCTTGAGCCACCGACCTTGTGGTTCAAATCAACTCTGCAGTCCAGCGCATTAACCCACAGTGCCACACCAGGACTTTTAGTCAACAGAAACTTTAGAAGTATGCATGCCCTCCCTGCAGTCCCACAAGGGTCTCATGATTATTACAAGGCCAGATGTACCCAATTTAGTGATTACTTGGCAACTTTTATAAAAACAATTTTACAAATGGATGTAATCTCTTACCAATCAGATGCAATCTCATTCAATTTTATAACAATTACCTAAACATCACCTAATCACTTAACTTTTACTGAAGTTCTTACAAACGTTACCTAACGGGAAAGAGCTCTGGTAACCTCAACGTTGGCAGTTCGAAACTACCAGCTGCTCCGTGGGAGAAAGATGAGGCTTTCTGCTCCCGTAAAGATTTACAGCCTCGGAGACCCTGTATAGGGTAGCTATGAGTCGGAACTGACTCCACAACACCTAACAACAGTGGTCAAACAATCACTGAAAGTTTTATATGAAGTTTTTTGTATTTTCCTGACCAATCTCTTTCCTGGATCGCTTATTTCATAATCCTCTGGACTCTGAGATTCCCAATGTACAAATTGCCTTGCCTCTCAATACAAGCTCTTTACTTTTAATTTCAACCAGACTCTGCCATTTTGCTATGCAACACACCATTATGGTTGGTCTTCATCTTAGTGGACAATGCAAGCCCCCGATCCCTTTACTTTCTTCTTACTCAGATTGAACTTCATATATTCATGCTTGCTAATATACCAACCTAGACTCGGGCCTAACTATGTCCAGCATTCTTATCTTCCCAACCTCTATAATAACTATTTCAAAATCTTCTCAATGCTCCAAATCACTGATTCCCTCCTTTCTCTTCTACACTCTGTCCACCTTGCCTCATGCCATCTTAAGCTTCTTCTTTCTATTATCTAAAGGTTGTGTTTTATTTCACCTTACTCTGGATCCTAATCCCATTCTATGTTCTAAAGAACCATGTACTTTAGTAATTCATTGCTTAGCCTCTCTCATTAAGAGAAAGGAAGAAAGGAGAAAGGGAGAAAATGAGGAAGGCTCACCCCTTATGTATTATCTTCCACTAGCTACTATCATACAATCTGCCTCTTCCATTTTATAGCTTAACTTTAAAAACTGTCTATAGTTGATGGACTGATTTCATCACCTTCTAATTCTAATGTATCTTCAACCACAACTACCCTAACAAAACATTACTGCTAAGGTCAAAAACCTCCATCATGCTGATAAACACAGTATTTTCCAGTTTCACATCTCTGGAACTGACCCACCTGCAGTACTGGATACATTGACTATGTCTTTACAGAAATACTCTTAATCCCTGGGCTTCTTAATAACACACTTTGTTTTTTCCTGAACTCCTTGTCTTTTTCTTTCAAGATTCATTTATTGTCTTTAAATCCTCAACCTCAAAAAAAAAAAAAAAACACAAAAAAACCCCCCTCAAATATATGAGTGCTTGCCAGTGATTTTTCTAGATAGTGGCTGGTGAGTTTGAACTGCCAACCCTGTGGTTCAAACCAACCTTGCAGTTTAATGCTTATCACGATTCCATGTAATTCTCAAAATATTATCTATGGCCCACCCTCCTAGTACAGACAGTAAAAGGATCCCAAAATTTTAAGTTCTTTTTAATTTCTAATAAAGGAACGACCTCTGGTAGCGTAGTGGTTACGAATCGGGCTGCGAACCTTAAGGTCAGTGGTTTGAAACTACCAGCTGCTCCGTGGAAGAAAGATGAGGCTTTCTACTCCCGTAAAGATTTACAGCCTCAGAAACCCTATACAGGGTCGCTATGGGTCGGAACCGACTCGACGGCACTTAACAACAATTCTTTACACTTATTTTGAGAGCACCTTAGGAGTCATGGTGGCATAATTGTTAAGCACTTTGCAACTAACTGAAAGGTTGGAGGTTCAAACCTACCCAGTGATTCACATGAGAAAAGTCCTGGCTAACTGCTCTAGTAAAGATCACAGCCTAGGAACCACTTAGGAATGGGGCTGGGAGTTCTACTCCACATGTGGGGTCACTAAGTCAGAATCAACTCAAAGGCATACAACAGCAAACAAGCAATTATGGACAACCTACTAACTTAAAGAGGGTTATTAAATTCATAATTTTAATTTAGACTTCTCAACAAACTTATCAACAAATACTTCAATATTCTATCAAGAAATCTCTCTACTACGCAATACATGACAATGCTGTATGCAGATATACAAACAGAATTTCTGTAGTCACTGCTTTTCTGATTCAGTCATGCTTTTAAATTATAACATGTTTTACCTTCATCATTTTAGTTGTCTATGGATTGGTTAACCTTACACTATATAAGGATATTGTTCTTGAGTGCCAACAACATCACATCACTTCCAACTCATAGCAACCCTGTATAGGGTTTCTGAGAAGTGGATGGTAAGTTTGAACAGCCAAACTTGCTGTGCAAACCAACCAAGCAGTCTAGTGCTTATCCTACAGCACCACAGCAGGACTCCATATTTCAAAAAACTAATTTGTCTATTAATATTTCCATAGCTGAGCTTTAGAACATGTGTGTACTGAAACTCAAATAGCTATCATCCACACCATTATGAATGTGGTTCTATGATGACATTTTATAAGCATCAAGTTTTCCCACCGAAAGTGGGGCTGTGTGGAATATTGGGTCACTTCAAACTGTTCCTATACTGTTCATGGCTGTTTTTCTGGGACTCTGTACTGTGAATCAGGAGCACTGATGGCACAGTGGGTTAACTGTCTGGCTGCTAAGTACAAGGTGAACCGTTCAAATCCAGCAGTTGCTCTGTGGGAGAAAATAAAGCTATCTGCTTCCATAAAGATGTATCTGAAATACCCTCAAGGAGTAATTCTATCTGCTGTCCTAAAGGGTCACTCTGGTAGCATAGTGGTTAGTAATCAGGCTGTGAACTGCAAAGTCAGCAGTTAGAAACTACCAGCTGCTCCGCGGGAGAAAGATGAGGTTTTCTGCTCCCGGAAAAGATTTACAGGGTTGCTGTGGGTCGGAACTGACTCAACAGCACTTAACAACAACAAAGGGTCACTATGAGTTGGAATCACTTATTGGCAGTAGTTTTGGTGCTGTTATTTTGAAATAAAATATGAAACAAGTGTGCCAGAATCAGGCGAACCTGCAGAATGATCTGAAGAGTTAGATGGGATGCTCCACGAATGTCAGTAATCTTTAGAGCTTGATCTTCGACTCTTTTCTCACTCTGCCCTCTCTTCCTGTGCAATCACATCCAGTTCCAGGCTTCAACCAGCATCGTTTCAGCTGCTGATTGTGCTGAGAGCCAAATACGCAGATCCAACTACTTATTAGACATAATCCCCTTGGATTTCCCAGACACCTCAAACCCATTTATAAATTAGTAACTTAAAACCTATAGCTCTTTCAATATTCCTTTTCTCTAAAATAGTATTATTTTCATTCAGTTGTTCAAGACAAAAAGCTGGGTCCTTACCTTAAGTCTTCTTCATTTACTAAACATGTTCTTAAGTGCCTTCAACTCATAGCAACTCTGGGTAGAGTGTCTGAGTGGCTGGTAGACCTAGACTGCTTACCTTGTGGTTAGCAGTCCAGTGCTTATCCTACAGTGCCATACCAGTATTCCTTTACTATGCATAAGCCTCCTTAACATTCTTTTCTTATAAGACAGTAACTTTACTCCCACTCTGGGTCTTCATAGTTGCTGTTCCTTTTGCCTAGAACTCTTAGCCCTCATTTTCCATGACCCCTTTGCAATTTAATCTTAAGCCAAGTCACCTCCCTTTATGAGACATTCTCTGACAGCCATACCCAAAGTAGCCTTTCCCCCCTGCTACTGCTATTTTGTTATTGTTGTTGCTAAGTGCCATCACGTCGGTTCCAACTCATTTTGTTGTTACGTGCCGTGGAGTCAGTTCCAGCTCATAGCGACCCTGCACAGGGTTTCCGAGGCTGTAAATCTTCACGGGAGCACATAGCGGCCCTGTATATAGGGTTTCCAAGTAGCGGCTGGTGAGTTTGAACTGCCGACCTTGGAGTTCAAACCGACCTTGTGGTCCAGTACTTTATCCCATAGTGCCACACTTCTATTTTATGACCCTGTATTAGTTTCCTGAAAATGTCTATAACCATCAGAAGTCATTCTGTTCATCTTTGTCTGCGAATTATCTGTATCCTGCACCACAAGAGAGAACAGGGAACTTGCCTTTCTTGGTTATTACTTTACTCCATGTGCCTAGGTGTTGTTGGTGCTAAGTGCCGTCGAGCTGATTCTGACCCATAGTAACCCTGTATAGGGTTTCCACAAAGCAGCTGGTGAGCTTGAACTGCCGACCTTGCAGTTCAACCTGGCAAACAGACAATGGTCTATATCCTACCTGAACTACTCTTCATTCTATCTTAAACTGAGAAACAATCACCTGAAAATTTAAGATCCACTGTGTCATAAACAGTAAAACAGAGATTAAAGCCGTCTTTGGTGAAGACTTACGTAAATTCATGTAATTTGTTTCCCATGAAGTTCATTATAAGCAAATAAAGAATAGTGGACAAATATATTTCTTCTCTTATTGACAATATAATTTATTACACACCAAAAAAATGACTAAAAAATATTCTCATTACTTCACTAACACAAATAAATATCGCTTATAAGTTATTTAGTCTAACGCAGAAAATAATTTTAAAAAACACTAAAACAGAGTCTATAATCCAATACAAAATTTTTGCTTTAAAAAGTGACTTACATGTGCTACATTTGATGGTCGGTTAATCTGCTGAATGTCAGCATTATTAGTAATATTTCTCAATGTCCGCACAGCTGGACTCCAAGAAGCTATCATTTCTGATCTTTCAGAGCTTTGGAGAGTTTGTCCTGAAGACATGAAATTACCCCGGACATCAGGAGGCAAAATGTTACCTGGGACCGGAGGTACATTGACACATAAATTAATTAATCCAGACTCTTTACCCTGAGGTAGTCTGCGTTTTGCTGCAGCTAACTGTGGGACTTCAGCTGGGGTCCAGTTTAAATTTCTCTCTTGTTTTTCAGGTGATGAATCTGAGGAATCATCAAACATTAATTCCCCTTTAGATTTTTCAGTGCTTGATTTGGGTGAAAACTGTTGGTCGCCTGAAGGTGATCCTTCTTGAGAACTGGCAGGGCTTGATTTTTCATCTGTGCTACCCTCATTTTGAGAATCTTGTTCCTCATTTTCCACCTCCTCCTCCTCCTCTTCTTCTTCTTCATAAATAATTAGGCGAGGGTGATAAAATGCTTCTTCTTTTTTAGTTTTATCAGCTATGGAATCCAGGACCCAGTCAGGAGTCACAATTTTAATACTTGCTCGCTTAAAAGCACATTCATATTTTTCCTGTAAATAAAGCAAACACATACATAAAAATGAAGCTTTAATTTTATTAAGTTTCCTAGAATTGTACATTAAAAAAAAAAAAAAAAAGGTTTAAGAAAAGGATGCAGTGAGAAAAGTTAATAATTGCTACTGTCATTAGATAAATACAAAGGAAAAGCTCCATCTCCATTTAGAGGACACTGAGCTAGAAATCTGAAATGAACGATATTATCAAGTATGACAGGAAATGTCTCCTCTGTAATAACTGTTGTTATTAAGTGCTGTCAAGTTGGTTCCGACTCATTTCTGAACGTGTATAGGGTTTCTGAGGAGCGGCTGGTGAGTTTGAACTATCAACCCTGTGGTTCAAACTGAACTTGAGGTCCAGTGCTTTATCCCACAGTGCCTTACCAGGTCTGTAATAATATTCCTAATAAATTATCTTTTAAATTCAAAAGTATAGCTGGGAATACTTTGGAAAGATCTCTTATAAAATCAATAACTGTTATCTAAAGTGTTTCTTACTTAATGTTTACAAGGCTGGCTCTCCATGCTAAAGGAATCATATGGTAGAGTACTTTCAATACACACCCAAAAGTGTAGGTATCTTTTCATGGAAATGCTCTCAATTACCATTTACTGAGCATTTTCTATATACCAAGTAATACTAAGGATTTGTAGACTCAAAGCAATTAAGAAGTCTATGACTCAGAGAGTCAATTTAATTCTGAAAATAAATCAAATATTCATTAAGAGTTTTATGGCACAAATTGTTGAGTGACATAGTACTTAGACTGCAAAAGATTTTATATCACTGTGAATTAGAAAACTCAGAAAAAGATTCATTGAAGGGTGAAAGCTGGCTGAGCCATGAATGATAACGTGTATAGTTGAAAAAGAGGAGCAGAAAATATGGCATAATGGGAAAAATATACTTGTAACACATGGTGGTGGTACTGTTGTAAAGTGCTGTCGAGTCGGTTCCGACCCATAGCGACCCTGTGTAGGATTTCCGAGGAGCAGCTGGTGAGCTTGAACCAACGACCTTGCAGTTCAAATGGCTTTGCAGTCTGGCGCATTAACCCAAAGCGCCACACCAGGACTCACTAAAGATTTTCCTACTTGGCACATATAATGTGAAATTCAAGGTGGAATGTATACCAAGAGAAATACATGTAAAATCTTAAACAGAAGAATAATTTTTAAAAAATGATTGTGCATATTTGGTTTAATTAATTAGTAGAATCTCTGCTTCTAAAAAGTTTAGGATGCAATAGCAATTGTCTGGCAAACACAAAAGAATTAGAGCCCTAAACTTAAACCCATTTCCTGTTTCAGAGACCAAAGGCAACATTTGTTGTTTACGGTCATGCTAAGTATTATGCTCCATGAGGCTGTACAGGAAGTACTCGGATATGGAATGACTGCTTTCAGATGTCTTGTTCTTTGTCGAGAATTGGTGTTAAGAATGTGAAGTGCTATAAACCTGGGAGATTTATCTCTTGGGAAAGAGTAGGTCTACATAAGGCAAGTGATTTCACTTTCTGCTGTTTTGAGGATGTTCTTTTTTAAACACTTTAAAACTACATGTAAAACTTAGTTATTGAGGAACATTTATGAAGAAAAAGCTAAACACAAGGAAAATAAATATAATCATAATTATACTGACTGAAAATCACCACAATTAACATTTTTAGTGTGTAGCCTTAAAAACTTAAATATGTGTTTGTGTGTGTAAAAAATGGAAGGAGAAACCACACTGTCAATGTACACATACTTTACAATGTTTCTTTCCCTTACAATCTTGTAAACAACATCTATGTCATACAAGGGAGCATTCAAAGTTCATGGAAAAATGCCATATCTTTTCATTCCATTTTTCCATGAACTTTTTGAAGCTTTTTCATATATTTTTCTGTTGGGACTTTATAATAAATCCCACAGACCCCTCCTTCCATAGCTTCAATAATTAGCAACTTTTACAAATTTTGTTCTATCCATCTCCTTCATGACTTTGTTTTTGTGTGTGAGAATTCGCCAATGCCATGTTATTTTACTATATACTAATAGGTAACAACTTTCTAAACCATCACCTTTCTCATTCATACCCAGTTCAATTAGTAAGTTCTTAATACAGTCCTCACACAAGCCATATGCAAATGTTTCCAATAGTCTAAAAATTCATTTTATAGTTGTACAGAATTTTTAACAGAAGCATGCTATTCTATTGTATGGCTGTATAATTTAGTTAATCTCCTAATGTTGGCCATTAATCGTAGTTCTAGTGTTTTGCCGCTATAAAAAAGTACATTTAAATCTTTACATGTATTCTTAATTATTTATACATGATAAATTCCTAGGTTTTAGACTGCAGGTATTAAAAGTAATGAGATTTAGGGCTTTACATTTATAGCTACACTGCCCTCCAAAGAGACAATTCCAATTTATACTACTCTGTTGTTGTTAAGTGCCATCGAGTCAACTCCGACCCAGTGAGCCTGTATAGGGTTTCCGAGGAACAGCTGGAGAGCTTGAACCATTGACCTTGCAGTTCAAACAGCTTTGCAGTCTCGTGCATTAACCCACAGCACCACACCAGGACTCCAATATACCATTCTAGCTGTGGGTTAATGTGCTGGACTGCATAGTCAGTTTAAATCACAAGGTTGGTGGCTCAAGCTCACCATTTGTTCCTTGAAAACCCTATACAGGGTTGCCATGGGTTGGAACCGACTTGACTGCACACAAGTTATGTAGGAAAACCATAGAAAAATTGATGCATTTGAGTTATTGTGCTAGAGGAGAATACTGAAAGTACCGTGGACTGCCAAAAGAACAGGATCTGTGTTGTAAGTACAGCCAGACTGCTCCTTGAAAGCCAGGATGGCCAGACTTCATCTCTCATACTTCGGACATCCTGAATGGAGGAACTAGAAACTGAAGAAGGATATCATGTTTGGTAAAGTGGAGGGCTGGAGAAAAAGAGGAAGACCTCCAGCAAGACAGATTGGCACAGTGGTGGCAGCATCAATGGGTTCAAACGTAGCAAAGATTGTGAAGTTGGACCCAGACCAGGCAGTGTTTCATTCTGTTGTGCATAGGGTGGCTATGAGTCAGTTTTGTCTTGATGGCACCTAACATCAACAAGAAGCTATGTAGAACAAATAATCCGAGAAATTGGATTATATAAAGAGCATGGCATCACAATTGGAGGAAGACTCATCAACAACCTGTAATATGCAGATGATACAAGCTTGGTTGCTGAAAACTAAGAAGACAAAGTACTTACTGATGAAGATCAAAGACCACAGACAGCCTTCAGTATGGGTTGCACACCTCAATGTAAAGAAAACAAAAACCCTCAGCACTGGGCCAACAAATAACATCATAATAAATAAAGAAAAGACTGAAGTTGTCAAAGACTTCATTTTACTTGGATCCACTATCAATACTCATGGAAGCAGCAATGAAGAAATCAAATGACATGTGTTTGCATTACGCAAATCTGCTGCACAAAACCTCTTTAACGTGTTCATGAGCAAATATGCCAGTTTTGAGGACATCTTGACCCAGGTCAAGGTATTTTTTATAGCCTCATTTGCATGTGAAAGCTGGACAATGAATAAGACCACAGAATTGATGTTTATGAGATATGGTATAAGGGAAGAATATTCAAAATACTGTGGAGTTCCAGAAGAACAAACAAATCTGTGTTAGAAGTACAGCCAGAACGTTCCTTAGGAGCCAAAATAGCGAGACTTCACAGCTCATACTTTGGACATGTTATTAGGAGGGACAGTCCCTAGAGAAGAACATCATGCTTGATAAAGTGGAGGGTTGAAAAAGAGGACCCCCAATGAGATGGACTGGCACAGTAGCAGCAGCACTGGCTCAAGTCTAACAACGACTGGGAGGCTGGCATGGGACCGGACAGTGTTTTGTTCTGTTGTGCAAAGGGTCATTATGAGTCAGTACTGATGAGACAGCACCTAACAACAAACGATGTAAAGCTGGTCAATTTATCCACACGCTTGATAATACAACTTGTTATTCTTTATCCCAAAAATCACATTTTGCTCAAGTTTTCTCTTGCTTTTCACAAATGGTTTTTGCCACTTAAAGACAGTTATTGCAAACAAACAATAAAAGACAGTTGCAAAGGTTAAACAAAAATAAATAAATGAATAAAAGATTAAGCAAAGCAATTTTTAATAGCCTTTGCCTGAGCTAATTTACCAGCTAAATTATTCTAATTCTTGAATCCTCAAAATGATAAATTACCATGCTATGGCCCTTAGGAGTCCTGATGGTACTTTAAGATAAGCACTATACTGCTAACCAGAAGTCAGTGGTTCAAATCCCCAAGCTGATCCTTGGAAGCCCTACACAGGGTCACTATGAGTTGGAACTGGCTCAACAGCACATTAACAACTTAGCTTAACATAAAACAGAATAGTCTCTTGGCTAGGTAAGGTTTGTATTTGTATCAGTCCTCTACTCTCTTTTCTTCAGTATCTTTGCCATTTGCAGAAAACTCTTATGCTTTTGATTCTGTGCACTAAAATGAAATAACATGGTGGCAATGCAGAGTCAGACTGAAGGCAACAAGATGACAGCAATGACTAAAACGTGGAAAAATTAATCAAAGGATACCATATTATAGGAGTCCTAGTGTGGCGCTGTAGGATAAGCACTTGACTACAAAGTTGGTGGTTCAAACTCACTAGCCACTCCTCGGAAAATCTACAGAGTCAGAACTGACTAGACGGCAGTTAACAGCAAAAACATCATAGTATATCGTACTTGTTTATTAAAATTATAAATTGTTCATGGGAGAAAAATCCATTTCCCTAGAAGAGAAGTTCTTAAACTTTAATATCACCTGGAGGGCTTGACAGAGCAGTTTGTTGGGGTCCAACCCCCAGAGGTCCAGATTTAGTCAATATGGAATGGGGCTGGACAATCAGCATTTCAAACAAATTCCCAGGTGATGTGCTGATACTGCTGATCCAGGAATCACAAGTTTAAGACACTATATCCATCCTGTGCTTAGGGAAAAAGTCTTGCTCTTACCAAAATAAATTTAGCTTTTATTGTCACAGATTAAAAGAAAGGAGAAAGCGTATTTAAATGCACATTTATTATTATACCCAGCATGGGATTCTGTAAAAACCGGTGAAGAGAACTAGTAGATTTTTTCATACATAAAAATGAAGTTTTAAAGAATTTTAAAATTTTAAAGAATGCACTAGATATTTCAAAATAATTTATTTTCTCCATGAAATTTCTTTGTATTTTGAAGTTTCATCTGGCTCATAATATAACTTACAATCATCTCACATCCTTTGTGAAACGAAGCAGAGTATAAATAATAAAAACTAACAGAACCAGCTTTAGCAAGTAGAATCTAATAATTAATTTAAAAGGAGCTAAAAAAAGACACCTGATTTCTGGAACTACTTAAATGGCATATAAAAAGAGGATATATATGAGATACTTACCCCCTTTGGTTCTGGAACAATCAAATGTGTGCACTTCTTATTGAGGTTCAGCTGGCAATCCCCCCCATAGAATGTAACCAAAGCCCACAGAGCACTTCGGTCTTCAGATGACACCTGACAGAAAGTGAGAAATAGGACTTTTATCATACATTTTCCATCTCTTTATGTTTATCATTTTATTATGAGAACATATTGTGACATCCTAACTATTTTGCTTTATCTATTTTTCTGCTTTATTAAATGAAATTAACCTAAGGGTATTAGTAAAAAAATAGTTAAGCTTTTAGCTATTTACTTACTACAATAAAAATATTCCTATCATGATAGGTTTATAGATTTTTTTGCCTTATTACCAAATGATTTAAAAATATTTATATTCATATTCCAAAGACTGAATAGAGAATTATTTCAGTCTGTAACAAAAAGGAATGGGGGAGCGGGGAGCACAAAGAATTACTATACCAATCCAGCTTCCATTTTCTTAATTTCTAAAACTGTTTAACTACAATAGCAATATCAAAACCACATTTAAGGAAATCCTTAATCACTAATGGAAAACAAATAAGTAAAAATTATGAAATGGATAAAATTAAAAGATAAAAATACAATGGTTTGTTAAGTGCAGGAGGAAAATATACATATTATTCAACACAAAAAGAAAAGGCAAGCATAAAAGGAATAATTTTTATGCTTGCATAATAATGAAGACTCCAGATACGATGGTTTGAGTTTTAAAACAGGCTTTCACTATAACAATAAAAACAGCTACGATTTATTGCCTGCCTACTATGTGCCAGGAACTGTGCCAAGTGCTTTATACATAGGATTCCTAAACCTTAAAACCACCATGGGAAAATGGAATCATTATTCCCATCTTAAAAATAAGGACATAGACTCAGAAGTTAAGTAATTTTCTCAAGATTACAGTTAATACTGGAAAAGCTGGCTTTTAAACCCAGGTCTTTCACAGGTTTAATTCTAAACTTTATCTTTCCACTGTTCTATACTGCTTCTATCAGAAAAGTCACTATTAGCAAAGCCAAAATTAAAATTTTAGAGTCTGAAAGACAAAAGAAACATTTAAGAAAAAGAAAGGTGTGAGTATTAATTCTAAGATAATCATTTAACCAAGTGAATTTTTCTGGATACATTTATTATAAATTAAGGATTATGGTTGTTGACAAATCTTGAATTTTGTCTCAAGTTATTATTTTTAAAGTATTGCTAGATAAGTTAATTTCTTTTAAATTGCCATTATTTAGTTTGCCAAAACTCTAACTATCTACTCTCATCTAGCTTACAAACATTTCATGAAATGATTTCACATTCCGCACAACTCTATGAATACTAAGATTGTATCACCTCTAAAAATCCTTACTTTCTATATTTTTAATTTAGCAAATCAATGTCACTTTCAGGCGATTAGATCAGGTTGTTATTTTATTAGAGGCTTTTGCAAAAAACATTTATATCCTGCAGCATTTGGAGAGTTGAGATTTAATTATGATAACATAGGTTAATCTAATGAATAATTATATGATCTTTATTAAAAATGAAATTAAAAACATAATCTAGATATGCCTTTATTACCAAGATTGGCTATATGTCAACTAAGTATTATTTTTACCTTACTAACTGTAGTAAATAATCCTATACCATATTTGGTCTATGCCCAGGTGGAGACAACAGGGTGCAGTATATGTTGTTGTGGAAAGAACACCAGTCAGGGAAGAAGAGGAAGATCTGGGAGGCATTATGGTGTCTCCCGTAACTAACTTATGTGAGCTTGGAAAATGTCCATGAACCAGATTCTTCATCAAAGTAAGAACGTTTCAATTAAAGGATCTCTAAAAACCATAGCAGCTCATTGAACGAATCTTTATCAGCATAATCTATAATTAGGAATGCTCTTTCCACACCAAAATGTTAACAATAGTTATACAGGGTAATATGATTATGGGGATATTTTTATTTTTATACTTTTCTGTATTTTCCAAGTTTTCAAGATCATTAATTTTATAAAATTGGGGAAAAGTGCTTTTCTTTTTTAAAGCAATCTTTCTAAAACGCAAACCTTATAGTTTCAGCTAATAAAGCTTTGATGTCTCCTCAATGCCTTAAGACTAAAATCCAAAACACTTCAAAATGGTGTCTAAGACCCTTCCTTATCAGTCTGGCTCCTGACCTCCTCCTTTTATTAATGAGTGCTACTTCCCACATGCATCTTCAACTATAATCATATATAAATGACATTCCTGAGACATGTAAGGTTTCTCTGTCTCCATGCAGTACTCAACCCTCAACTCCTGCTCCTCTAAGATTCAGCTCATGGTCACTATAGTCCTATTAACATAATGCATAAAATTCTGAAGACCTATCACACTATACAACTGTATGCGATGTCTCTCCCCACTCCTCCCGCATTACATTCTAAGCTACTTAGAGCCAAGGACTGTGTGGGGGCTTCAAAAAGTTCATGGAAATTGGGATTAATGAGAAGATAATAGAATTTTCCCACACACTGAAAAACCCCCTCATATTATTTCTTCTCTGTTACTCCCCCTGTTAAGTAGATGCTTTCCTTTATACCGATCAGGAATGTCCTCCCTTTGCCTTCAGGTATCATCACCCTTACTAAAGCTCTCCATGACTAGTGCACATGGATTTCTTCTTCAGTATTGATTATGAACTATAATGCTACTTATTAAACACTACATTCTTAGAAAAGAATTAAGAAGTCTGAAACTTCTTTGACATCTTTCATAGTACCTAGTACAGTGCAAGGCACATGGGTAGGCAGTCAAGAAATATTTGTTGATTGAAATACAGAAATGGAAAGGACTTTTATTTGTCATCTTCTAGATTAAATTATGACCCTGGCGAGGCTCTCTATTACACTCTTGACCTATTCCCAGAAACCTACCCAGTACATTACAACAGAGGGCCTCAGCCTGCATCAATACCCGGTCAGAAGAAGGCAGATGGTCTCTGTGCTTTCCAACTTCTGCTGGCACAATCTCCCTTCCCTACCTCTCCCTGGAAGACTCCAACAAAGAGTTCCAGCTTGTATCAACACCCTGACAGGGAAAAGACAGAAGGGTCACTAAGAACCACCAAGCAAACATTCCTTTGTTAAAGGTGGAGTCCTGCCTGGTATATGCATGTATGGGTGTGTGTATAAGTGTTCTAGTGTTCAAGAAAAGGTACAAATACCTTAGACAGTCTCTAACCAGTGCAAAGAACAGAGCAATGATTAACCATCAGCATCCGTCCGTCTATATTATTTCTAAACCTTGTACCCACTTGCATTTTTGCACAATTAAAATATATTGTATTTGTTCCCATGTCTATTTCTCCTTCTAGGCTGTAAGTTTACTGAGGGGAGAAATGACATCTCTATTTGTATCCCTAATACCTAGGACTGTTTCAGACACAAAAGAAGTATTTATCAAATATTTGTTGAACCAAAGTTCCCTAGCTACACACACTATATGTATGTCTGTTAATATATCCTAAAAATGAATGAACATTTATAAGCAATCACAAAGCATTACTGCCTCCCAATACCCTTTCCTTATGCTAAAATTTCCAGGATTCTTCATATGAACTACTCTAATGTAAGATCTTATCCATCTATTTCTAAACAATCTTTCTGAATGTAAAAGCAGGGCTTTGTGTTTTACCCTGTTAAATTATACACTGCAGGCTTCAATTCATCATAAGTGATGAATTGTGATAATAAGTGTATTAAAATCATATCAGATTCCGGTTTTTATTACCCAGCGAAATTTCTAACACATTGTCACATTAAAACACTGTCAAAAGTCATGCTAAATTCCTTTTATTTTTGTCCATCATAGATCGCAGTTATTTTTCTAAATAATTTTTAGCACATAAATAAAATTCTACCTTTCAGCTGAAGATGAGCACTATCGCCGGTATCACCAGCAGAGTCACTTCCCAGATTTTATCACCAAATGACACTATTCTACCTTCAAGAATCTAGATATGCATGTTCTCTGGCCACAGCTTCCTCACCTATATGGTTTTCTTCATTCTTCCCTGACCCCTAACTGACTATCCTGGTTTGTCTTCTCAGCCAGAACCCAAGATCTACATGGAACCATAAGTATGCTCATCAGTCCTGTCACTTCTCATCATTCTTTTTATCCTGGGTTACAGAACAGGTCTGAGAGAACACACGGGACTATGGACATCTATCTATGACAAATTCAAGCACAAATTCTACCTGGGGCATTGCTATTTCCAGCAATAAAAATAAAAATTACTATTTTCTTTTTGATTTTTTATAAAAAGTCTGACTTTATCCTTGGTTTCTGAAAATAAAAATCCTACTTCTCCAATTGTCTGTATTTATATTCAAATCTCCTTAGACATGTATGTTACCCCAAGCTCTATACCTGGTTATCTGCTCTTACTCCTAGTATACTCTGCAGGAATTTATAATTCTCAGCACCTTCATGATGTATCTTGTATGTATGAGATTTCCATTTGGATAGTTGATCAACACTCTAAATTCATTGCGTTTCCAACTTTCTAATTCCCATTTTGTACCTTCACTTGCATTGTACTAATCTTAATCCAAATCTTCTTCACCTCAGGTCTAAAAGATTCTAACTTTTCATCTTGCAAAAACTCCAATCTCTACCCTGCCTTCATATGTCACATTTAGGTCCACAACCAATTGCAGGTGGTTCTAATTGTATTTACTTTTTTCTGTGTTTTCCAAATATTCTAATACAAACATTTATAACTCAAAATTAAATAAAATAAGATAGTACCCTGTTGAGTAAGGAGATATGGTAGCATAGTGGTTACGAATCGGGCTTCTAACCTTAAGGTCAGCAGTTCGAAACTACTAGCTGTTCCACGGGAGATGAGGCTCTCTGCACTCATAAAGATTTACAGCCTCTGAAACTCTGAAACAGGGTTACCATGAGTTGGAACCAACTCCATGGTACTTAACAACAACAACCCTGTTGAGTACTTTCTGAAGCTCAAGCTCACTTGCCAAAATTTCAAGATTTTTCATATTCTCAACCCATCTAACTACCTAAATACATAATCCTGGCTCTGATTATCAGTCTCCTCATAATGAGCCTCATAATGTGCCTTCCTGTTTGCTCCTATTTTTCTCCATATAATATGCCCCTCCTCCATACCCTATTTTTACTCTCATTTTGTTTATTCTTTCGGATCCAACTGAACTCTTATATCCTCTATTAAGTGGCTCCAATCATTTCTATTGTCATAAGTCTTTTCAAACAGTTCACATTGATGCCTTCCTTTTCTGGACTCATATATTCATACCTGTGCCACTATATTTAGCACAGTATATATTATATATCGTGGCATGGTGCTGTGGGATAAAGCACTGGACTGACTGAAAAGTCGGTCTGAATCACAAGGTTGGTGGTTCAAACTCACCAGATGCTCCTTGTAAACCCTGTACAGGATTGTTACGAGTCGGAACCAACTGGGCGTCCCTTAACAATATAGTATACTGGAACCCATCAACTGCTCCACATGAGACAGATGAGACAGTCTGCATCTCATCTGCTTTACAGCTTCAGAAATCCAATGGAGCAGTCCTACTCTATCCTACAAGACAGGATCAAGTCAATAGAAGTGGGTTTGGTTTGGGTTTTTTAGTATATATACTATAATCTTATATGTATTAATATAATACTCTTGCAAATGGTTAATGTACTCAACTACAGACAAAAAAGTTGGAGGTTCAAGTCCACATAGAGGCACTTTAGAAGAAAGTACTAACAATCAACTTGTGAAAAATTAACCACTGAAAATCTTTTGACATACATGGAAACACTAAGAGCTGGAATTGACTCAACAGCAACAGGTATAGTCTTTTCTTTCTTCCTGTCTCCAAGAATAAAAGCATTCCACAGTGCTACACTCATAATTAGTATTTAGTAATATCCAATAACCTAATTTAAAACGCTCTACTTAGCTTACTGTCATCAAGTAGATTTGGACTCATAGTTACCCAGCATTGGATTTCCAAGCCTGTAAGACTTTATGGGAGCAGAAAGCCTCATCTTTCTGCTGCAGAGCAACTGGTGGGTTTTAACTGCCAACCTTACAGGTAGCAGTCTAGTGCTTATCCTACAGCACTACCAGCTCCCTAATTACCTTATACATATTTTGAATTTTATTATTTATTTCATTAAGTTTGGTAAATTCCAAGCCACTGTGACCTAGATTCTGAAAAAGACCCACAGGACTCCTCCACACCCACCCCAAGTTTCAAGTGCTCATCTTTTCCTCTTGCTCATTCAGTTAGAATCATCTTTGGACATTGGATTTCTATTTGAAACCCAAAAACCCAATCATTATGTAATATAATTAAAATTTAATTTTAGCCAAAGTATACTCTGTTTATGCATAAGCAATATAGTAATAAAATGTTTTCTATTTTAATTTTTCTCTAAATTTGGAACATACAGAGAAGTATAAGGAAAACAACCAAAATTACATATAATCATAGCACCCAGTGATAAAAAAAATTTTTTCATTTTCGTCAACTTCAAAGATCATCATCATGTAACTATACATTGATCACATATGAAAAACATTGAAAAATATAAATATCAACAAAATTCTTATTCTAAGGGTGGGGTGGGGTGGGGAATCAATTTTGCTTCTTTAAGGATGTCCATCAAATTTATGTAGCAAGGGAAAAAAAGAGGATTTTATCGTTTTAAAAAAACTTTTAGAATTTATAAGACCAAAAATAAAAAAATACAGTAACCACAGTTAAACTTACTTATAACTTAGACAAAGACATGACCAAATTCATCTCTATTAAAAGCTAAGCCTGGACAAAACCTAACAGTGGTAAAGTAAGTATGACCTGGTTCTATAATCCTCTATTACAAAGAAATAGTAAAACCCAGCAAGACCATAATCAAAGACCTTTTTATGGTATACCCCTCTCCAAAGCTTTCAGACAGGTTATGAAGGAATAAACCCTATCTCAAAAATATCCTCTTGAGAATAACAAAATTACAGATTATGGACCAGGTCTGTGACAAATAAAATGGCAGTACAATAGACAGTGGGTTTTCCTGTCCAATACCCACTAATTTTAAACAAACTGTTCTATGTAATTTTAAAACAAACTTAACAATGCAAACTTAATTTCTTAAAATATTATTTATGGTTTGAGATTTGAAAAAAAAACCCACAAACTAAGGGTTTAGAAGAACAGACTATAATTTAAAAATTAATCACTTTTTTCACTACCCAGAATTAACCACTGTTAACATTTTGGTCCCTCCTTTCAGATATTTCCTGTTTTATTTGGTTAATATGACACCATAATACCTATTCTATAGCCTGCTTTTTTTCCCTTCCTTTCAGATATTTCCTATTTTATTTGGTTAACATGATACCATAGTACCTATTCTATTGCCTGCTTTTTTTCTCACTTAAAATATTTTCAACGTCTTTAACTTCATAAAATATAAAAAATGGTGACAAAGCTAAACACTTGCTTAAGTGTACACAACCGGTTTCTTAACCTTTTTCAAATATA
Organism: Chrysochloris asiatica; assembly: GCF_000296735.1. Taxonomy (NCBI): domain Eukaryota; kingdom Metazoa; phylum Chordata; class Mammalia; order Afrosoricida; family Chrysochloridae; genus Chrysochloris; species Chrysochloris asiatica. Next base: position 4,872,327 of record NW_006408684.1, on the reverse strand, counting down.
GGATAATCTGATAATTTCTCATTTTACTCTATTAAGTGTCAAGTCAGTTCTGACTCATACAGACCTTGTATAGGGTTTCCAAGACTTTGAATCTTTTCGGGAGCAGAAAGCTTCATCTTTCTCCCATGGAGAGACTGGTGAGCTCAAGCTGCAGACCTTGTGGCTCCAAGTCAGTGCTTATCCTAAGGAGCCACTGCACTCCCTCTTATGTAACAATGCTGTGTTACACATCTTCATGCATCAATCTAAACACCTTTATACATCAATCTGTCCTTACTTCTATCAATTTGGGATAATTTTCTAAACTTAAGAAACTGTAGGCCGAAGAGGAATGAATACTTTACGGCAAATGATACTGCTAAACTTTCCCAGAAAACAGTTACACTGATTTGCAATTCCGCCAATAGTTAAGTAGGAGTATTTGTTTGTCTTCGACATTTCTACCAGCATTGAGTATGCTGTTACAAATTGGATAACCATGAATTTTTATCTTGCTATTATAATTCCTACACCTTTGATTATTAAAGTATATCAAATGTTTTCTTTTACTTATTTAGTATATGTATTTTGTTTATAACCTATAAATTCACTTCTTTGACTTATCTGCCAATATCTTCACTATTTTTTCTTACTGATCTATATAAGTTCTTTGTTTACTAAGAAAATCAATTATTTGTCTATAGTTCTGACTGTATTTTCTTTGTCATCTTTTTAATTTCATTTTTAACATTTTTCTCATATTCAAGTTTCAAATCTATGGAATTCTTTACAAAGATCATTTTCATCCATTAAAAACTTAGTCTTAAAAATAAGCATGACTATTTAAATAATCATTAAGTGTGCCACAAGCTCATATTGAATATGCAGTAGTCAGTTTAGTCAATAGATTCTTTTATAAAAAAAAAAAAAGGTTAACAAGTAAGTCATAAATACAATAAAATAAAAAACCAGAAGTGTTATGTGTAAATAATTTACAACTAATTAGAACCATGCTTACCTGAGAAAGGCAGGCAGTGACTCCAAAAAATATCTGACATGATTCTGGAGAAAAACCATTTACTCTGTTTTATAGTCATTAAGATTACAATGTAATAAAATTAGTGCAACCTGTACTTCACTAATAGATATAACCCTCTCTCCTCCCATTTCTTCCCTTCCTCCCACTCAATCCAGTTAGGAAAGAGTCAGCTTTAAATTGACCACAGAAAAGTACAGAGCAGATTAGAATAGAGAAGAGGGTAGGTAGCACAAAGAAAACTGAGAGGTTTACTATAAAGTACATTTTAAATTCTAACCTTTCCACTTACCAATAAAATTGGCATATTAGTTATGGGGGTAAGCATTTGGCCTTTTGATAGCTAGCTTACTACACACGTACACACACATACACATACATGCATGCCATAATAATCATTTAAAAAACAAAAAAAAATTTTCAATTTTAGAATGAAATGTTAGTGTTTACCTCTATGAAAATAGAATCCTTTATAAAAGAACTGAGGTTCTAGATTTACTATTACCATTAACCGTTAACTTGGGCAAGATAATTTTCCTCTGCTAAAACAAGAGTTGGATTATGTAATTCCCCAAATCCTTCCCAAGTCTTCAGCTCTGATTTAAAAAATCCATTCAATATAATTACTGAGAGCTTACTATGAGAACATGGCTATAAATAAGGTACACCTGGGCTCTATGTGCCTTTTTTTTTATCTACTGAAAACAAACACAATAAGCTTTTCTGAAGTTTGAAGTATCTTGAGTTCAAAATGGTTAAAATATTACTTTTTATCACAATTGGTGAAAACTATATATAAATTGATATAGAAGAATTCAGAAAAAAAATTCTTAATGTAACAGAAATTCTATTGCAATACTGAAGCCTTCTATATGAGGTCCTGGTATAGTACTGTATGATAAGCACTAGACTGCCAAATACAAAATATACGGTTCAAACCTACCAGCTAACTCCTCAGAAACCCTATACAGGGTCGTTATGATTCAAAACTGAGTCTATGGCACTCAACAACATGTAAGGTATACTAACAAATCTTAAAGATTTGAACATTCCGTGACTATAATAAATAGGCTCAGACATGACTTAATCAGCCCAATGATCCAAAGATCAGTTTTAATCTTCCTACTACACAGACCATACATTTTATACTTCCAACAGCTTGAGGAAACATCAGCAAAGGTAAACCTCAGCATATACAAAATGCAGTGTCTTGGAGGTTCCCTTTTCTAGTTCCTTCAGGCTTCTTTAATATATAGGCAAATAACAGCTCAAGGGAGTAGACAAGTTCTGAAGAAAATGTTGCATGGAGAGTAACAAGAAGAACTAGCCTCTTATCTTCAGAAATACCCATTCCACTCCTAATCCTATTTTATTTATTTATTTTTAATCTACTATACAGGGTCGCTATGAGTCAGAACCGACTCCATGGCACATAACCACCACCACCACTCTTATAAAAAAGGAAACAAATAAACAACCCGTCATCCCATTAGAGCCCTCCAAATACACACATACACACACACACACCACAACCACCACCACCCACTGGGAACTGATTTCCTTTAACTCTTCAAATTATAGATAAGAAATCCTACGATTTTTGAGTTGGAGTTGCTGATATTATGCATATACTCCAAGAGCTGCAGTTCCAGAGATGTTTTCTGTTCATTTGAGGTATCCTATAAATATTCAATTAAAATAAGATTCCTTCCACCCACAGTACTTCCACAGGTAATAAATGCATTCAAAGGAACTACTTTGTAAAGCTACAAAATAAAATAAGGTAAAAGGCTCTTCTCACCCAGATCTGAAATTTTATAATGACTATATGGTATAAGGAGTCCTGGTGTGACGCTGTGGGTTAATGAGTCAGACTGTAAAGCTGTTTGAACTGCAAGGTCTGCAGTTCAAGCTCACCAGCTGCTCCTTGGAAACCTTATACAGGATCGCTATGGGTTGGCACCAACTCCACGGCGCTTAACAACAACAATGTGGTATAAGGTACTCTTAAAAGATATTATTTCCAAAATTAGGTTATGCTCAAGAGGAAATCTCCTGAAAATGAAGATTCGTATTTTCATAACTTAACACAAGCCATCTGATAGTAAACAAATAAAGAAGAAGGCTTCATTCCCACCTAGCACAGTCCTTGGGGCAAAGTCACATTCAAAATATGTTGTTGTATAAATGAATAAATGCATGTACGCAAGAAAGCTCCTTGAGGGCAGAAATTCATGTCTTCTTCCCCAGTATGTTTTTAGTACCCAGCCCAAAGCAGGCAGTCAGCAAATTAATAAACCTTCCTTCCATCTAGTGTAACTAAAATGAATTACCAATGCATGCTATAAAACTAAATAATTTCTTTGGGTTTTCTCTTCTTCAATCCACCCTTCAAATAATTCATGATTTGGTCTAGAATTTTAGACCAAATCTAGCTAGACATCACAGAAGTTATCTGTTTCACATATGAAAACTAAGGTCCAGAGAAGCAGACTGCCCAAGATGTTAAAGCTGAATAGTAGAACTAAAAACCTGTGTCTTAGTTGTCCTAGCCTAGAGGTATTTCCACATTAGCTGGCCCTTCATTTTTTACACTAGTAATGGCAAGGATCAGACTTCTGGTGAGTCGTTTTAGGATCAGCACTGGACTGCAACCCACAAGTTCGGCAGTTCAAACACACCAGCTGCTCCTAGGAATCCCTACACAGGGTTGCAACTGAGTTGGAACCTATATCTCAATGGTACTTAACAACAAGAGTCAATGACAAGGATCAGCTACATAAAATTTGACACAGCATAGAAAACAGGAGGAATATAGAATAGAGACAACACAAATTATCCTAACTAATAAACCTCTGATCTTCAATAAATACCATTCTAATACTAAACCAGGAGTTACCCTTTCCTTCTCCCCCCAACCCCCAAAAAAAAAAAGGATACGGCAGAAGAGCTCCACACTGAACGGATAAAATCACCCAAGAAGGCTGAAAAACAAAATAAAAAGAATTTTCAAATTATAATCAAAGTTATATTATTTTAGCAGCATTGTTCATAAAAATTAAAAGACTCTATTAGAACTGATTACAGAACATCCACATTATGAGTACTCAGGTAGTAAGAATACCAAAGATTAGTTTATTAATGTCCAAAATGAAAAATCCAATTACAGAATTACACATTACTTGATTAAAAACCAACAGAAAAAAAGATTCCATAGAGACATTTCAATTTCAAGTTTATGTAAGCAAAGCTTCTAGGCAAGCAGAAATACTCTGTCCTAATAAGAGGGTTAACAACACTGCTGTTCATCTCGTCCCATGCCACTCCATCCATGGAATAGAATAAAGTCAGCCATTCATAAGTTCCCTTGAATCTTGAATTCAATGAAGTCTAAATTCATGAGATACTTTTAGGGAAGTCAAGTGTGTCTGTAAGCCACAAAACTTATTGTCTAATCATTATTTTGTGAATTCTAAAATTAAGATTAATTATGAAAACTAAGGTAGCTTTTATTTTTGAAAAATTATCTTATTTTCTATTCTACATTTAATTTTTAAAATTAGACTAATTTGCTTTATAAAATCACATATAAAAATATAGTTATACTCCGTGTAGCAACTCACTTCCAGCAATTTCACCTAACTGAAACATAGCTACATACTTAACAGTTATTCAACAATTCATTCATTAAATATACTCACTCTTCACTTATCAACATAGTTAATTTCCAAGGACCATGTCACTATGTGAAAACTGACAGTATGGGAAAATAGTGGAGGACTACATCATTACATAACTGCCAAATCACATCATAACATAATTACCAATCCACTGAAATTCATGGCCAGCAATGCTGACAAATAACCTTAAGCATCACAATTAGCAGAGTTACTCTCACCTCATGGCATGCACATCAGTGTGTTCATTATATGTGTTAATGCCAAATGTATGCCGTTAATGACACAAAATAGATTTCTTACTACGGTTGTAACTATGAAATGTCAAGTAATGAGACAAATACACTTACTGAGAATCTATTTTGTACCAGAGATGGCACAAGGTTTTGGGTATGTATAGTAACAAAAAGGAGCTCTGGTAGAGTAGTGGTTATGAATCGGGCTGCGAACCGCAAGGTCAGCAATTCAAAACTACCAGCTATTCTGAGGGAGAAAGATGAGGCTTTCTGCTCCTGTAAAGGTTTACAGCCTCGGAAACCCTGTACAGGGTTGCTATGGTTCGGAATCGACTCCATGGCACACAACCACCATAGTAACAAAAGAAACCATAGTCTTTTATCCAGTTAATATTTCAAATTAATGAACTTCAAACTAATTTGCTCATGTACATCTTAAAAGAATTTAAAAACATAAGTACCCACATCATCATTTTCAGGTGATATCTAAAATTTTCAGTGTAAGTTTAAATAAACTTGTTGTAAAGTGCAGTTCAGCTGATCCAGACTCATAACAACTGCGTATATGGTTTCTGAGGCTGCAAATCTTGACTAGAACAGAAATCCTCATCTTTATCACAGGATGTAACTGGTGGGTACAACTCATTGACCTTATGGTTCACAGTCCCAAGCTTAATCTACAAAGTCACTGCAGTCCCATAAATAAGTTTATTTGCCAATAAGAGAGGAATGCTAAACATCTTATAAAACAAGACAAAGTATTTTATTTGGTAGAACTACTTCATGATTTGATAATTTCATCAGGAGTTTTAACTAACGTATTGAATAAAGTATACCATATCTGAAAAAGATCACTTAACACTTCTATTCATGTAGTATGTTGTTGTAGTTATATGCCATGGAATCGGTTCTGACTCATAGC
>NW_006408684.1:4862351-4866227 GCF_000296735.1 Chrysochloris asiatica | reverse complement strand
TTAGGGAAGGTTTTTACATTTGTCTGTGCATATCCAGGGCTCATGTATGAGATTACTAACAAGCATTACTGAATAATCAGATGAGGGGCAGTTTGCTATGTCTACTAGGTGGCTAGAGTCTGATCCTCAGAGCCTATGATTTGGACGGTCAACAACGTGTAAATCTTTATGGGAGCAGAAAGCCTCATCTTTCTCCCGTGGAAGAGCTGGTAGTTTCAAACTGCTGACCATGAGATTAGCACATTTTTAAGTGGTCCTGGCAAATTCTCCCAGTTCAATTTAGGACAACTGGTCAAAACCAGTAATCTACTGACTTACTAAGCACACAGACGGAATAAGTACGGTGTTAAGAATACAATCCTTGGCACAAGCCTTTTCTAATGTTAAACCATTCAAGGTTCCCTTGTTCTTTTTGAACAACTGCCTCTTGATCTTTGTACAGTTTCCTCATGAGCAGAATTAAGTGTTCCAGAATACTCATTCTCTAAAATGTTGTCCCTGTCTTGTCATGATCCAATCAAAAACCTCTGCATACAAGCTAAGCCCTACAACGTTCAATAGACTTCTGTGAATCCGGGTGAAGACCTGGTTAGCCAGCAGTGTGGCAAGACCTGGGGACTCTTGGGCCCAGAGTCAGTGGCACAGCCACCAAGGACTAGAGTAGAGAGTGAAGCATCCAGCTGATAAAAAGAGAGGACATATGCACAAGAATACCCACACTTGCAGATAATACCCATTTGATGAACTTGACCTACACCTATGGATGCAGTAGCTCAAAACAGGTAACAAGTCTTTACAGCAAGGATCATTCCCATCCCCTCTATATACAGAGTAGACAGGGATGGGCAACTTGGACATTGGCTACCCAAAATGGGAGGGGGGGGCTACAGAGGCAAGTCTACAAGCTTTCAAGAGGGAACCTAGATCCAGAGGGCATGGAGGAAGGTAGAATCTCCAATGAGTAGTATACAATCTGTCTAGGCGGGGCTGATGAAATGAAATGTGGATAGGTCTCTTGTGATGCAACAGTAAATAATTGTTATCAGGACTGACTGTGAGGGTTGGAAATGTAAACACAGACATTTTGTAGCAAGGAGGGCAGTGATTAACTTTTCAGTCTAGGAGCGGAGGTCCCTGGGACCACCAAGGGAGAAGAGCAGAGAGCGGGACCCTACTCAGAGAGGCAGTGATGCCTGAGATGGAGGCAGAGATGATGAAGTGGAGAGATGGAGCAGCTGGGACTTTAGACACAGAAAGGGAGAGGGGCTGTGTCCTGACGACCGGGGGGCAGGCTTGTAGTGTATGCCCTTTGGTTGGTTGATGATACATGGAGGGGATTATAACCACAGCAATGAAGTGATATATGATAGGATGAATGTAAAACTAAATGTTCTCCCATGTAAACTATCACATAATTCACAATAAAACATTTAAAAACAAAACAAAACAAAAAACCTTTGCATAGTCAATAAATCACAGATAAACATTTTTGTGGCATTTTCTGCTTTCAGCCAAGATCCATTAGATGCCAGCAGTGATATACCTTGTTCCACCTCCTCTTTTAAATCCACCCTTAACCTCTGGCAGTTTCCTATGTTGGAGTTGTTTTGTAAATTCTTTAGCAAAGCTTTCCCTCCATGCAATATTAATCATATTATCTGATAATTTCTATCTTTCTTTGATCACCTCTCCTTGGAATGGATACACAAATATGAACCTCTTCCAATCAGCTGACCAGGTAGCTGTCTTCCAAATTTCTTGGCATAGACCAGTGGGTGCCTCCAGTGCTACATCTGTTTGCTGAAAGATTTCAATTTGTATTTCATCAATTCCTGGAGCCTTGGTCTTGCCAATGCACCTTGAGACTTCTTCCTTCAGTATCACTGGCTCTTGATTATGCTACCTCTTGATATAGTTGAACACTGACCAGTAGTGAAGCAGATTTAAAACACTTACTGAACTGATGAAGATCAAACAACACAGCCTTCAGTATCGGATGCCCTTCAGTATAAAGAAAACAAAAATCCTCACCACCTGACTAATAAATAACATCAAGAAAAATGGAGAAAAGATTGAAGTTATCAAATACTTCATTTTGCTTTGATTAACCATCAATACTCATGGAAGCAGCACTAGACCTCTTTGAAGTGTTCAAGAGCAAAGATGTCAGTTTGAGGACTTAGGTGTGCCTGATCCAAGTCAGGATATTTTCAATAGTCTCATATGCACATGAAAGTTGAATAAAGTGAATAAAGACCACAGAAGAATTAATGCATTTGAGTTAGGGAGTTGGAGGAGAATATTCAAAGTACTATGGGTAGCCAAAAGAACAAACAAATCTGTGTTGGAAGAAGTACAGCCAGAATGCTCCTTAGAAGCCAGGATGGCCAGATTTCATCTCTCTCACTTCAGATACATTGTAAGGAAGGACCAGTCCTCAGAGATGGACATCACGCTTGGTAAAGTGGAGGGTCAGAGAAAAAGAGGAAGACCCACAACAAGATGGGTTGGCACAGTGGCAGCAAAAGCGGGCTCAAGTGTATCCACAATTGTGATGTAGGCACAGGACAGGGTAATGTTTCATTCTGTTGTGCATAAGGTCACTATGAGTCAGTACCAACTCAACGGCACCCAACAACAACAACAAAACTATAATAAAGTCCATTCAGAGTAAGCCCTCATTCAAATAAAACGAGGCAAAGTTAAGAAGCAGGATACACTAAAAAAGTATAAATGAAGAAGCACAAGCGCATACTAATAAGGAACTATTCACCCCAAAGGCAAATAACAATATATAAAAATAAACTCACTACAAGCCAGCATAATTAACATTTCCAATGATGTCCAAAGGCTACTGAGAAAAATATTTCTAAAAAAAAAATTTAATAAAATTTAGTTCCTAAAGCAAGTTTTAAAATCTATAAAATTCAAATATGTAAAATCCTCATTTTCTAGAAACAATGGATAAACTGTCAATGTCCATAAGCAAGCCTTATTTTAAAAATACATTTGTAAGACTTAATAACAAGGTAAAGGCCAAGGGGTAGACTTCTAGGGAACCAGGCCTCACCCTTCAGTCTGTCTAATCCAGATTCAACTTTAGATTCAAAATAAGTCACGCCTAATAAAATTCAGTCTAAGAAAATTAGAGTCTACCTAAGTATCATGGAATGAACATAAACTGTTAGGTCAGTTGTATAAAATTATACTTGTAAAACCCTACAATGCGAAACGCGTCTAACCTAGTCTCCTTCGCACAATTTCGGCTACTGCCTTGAACGACTTCTCTCTACTGTACACAATGGCAACTCTTAATGAAAAACTGATTGTACCAGTTGTAGAAGAAGAGGCATCAGTTCCAAATAATAAGATCACTGTAGTGGGTGTTGGACAAGTTGGTATGGCTTGTGCCATCAGCATTCTGGGAAAGTCTCTGGCTGATGAACTTGCCCTTGTGGATGTTTTAGAAGATAAACTCAAAGGAGAAATGATGGATCTGCAGCATGGGAGTTTATTTCTTCAGACACCTAAAATTGTAGCAGATAAAGATTACTCTGTGACTGCCAATTCAAAGATTGTGGTGGTAACTGCCGGAGTTCGTCAGCAAGAAGGGGAGACTCGTCTCAATCTGGTACAGAGGAATGTGAATGTCTTCAAATTTATTATTCCTCAGATCGTCAAGTACAGTCCAGACTGCATCATAATTGTGGTTTCCAACCCAGTGGATATTCTTACATATGTTACCTGGAAACTAAGTGGATTACCCAAGCACCATGTAATTGGAAGTGGTTGTAACCTGGATTCTACTAGATTTCGCTACCTTATGGCTGAAAAACTTGGCATTCATCCCAGTAGCTGCCATGGATGGATTTTGGG
>NW_006408684.1:4848716-4853224 GCF_000296735.1 Chrysochloris asiatica | reverse complement strand
AAAAAAAAAAAAAAAAAAGTGGGCATGCATCTCAAACTTAAAGGCTTGGGGAAAGGTGGAATTGAAGACATAAGAGTAAAATTTTCAAGGACTTCCAGGAGTTAGCCAGGCCGAAACAAAAGTACTGGAGAAGGAGCAGTGGCTCAAAGCACTGGGCAGCTGATTAATAATCAGACCATCAATGGTCCTCATGTGCTATGTAAAAATACATATATTTTATTGAGTTATCTGGAAGAAAGCCACTGAAGGACTTTAAGCAAAGAAATAGCATGATCAGATTTTAGTTATAGAAAAATTACTGTCAGCAGTAAGCAGTGATTGAGCTGGCTGCATGACTGAAGACAGGAGATCAGTTAGGAAGCAACTGGGAAAGTCCAGGTGAAGGAGGAAGCGAGTTGAAGAAAGGTATGAGAGATAAGCAACATTTGGTCATTGAAAAGGGTTTAAGTGCAAGAGAAGAGTCAAGAATTAAATACTAGGGGATAGCAGTACAGTTAGAAATATATTAAGGTAGTAGGAAGCAAGAAGAAACCTTTAATTTGGGCACTCCATGTCCTTCATTTGGGTGACATGTAAAATCTAGGCAGAGATAGGCAACTATATCTAGAAAAAGGGAATCCTCAGTATATATACAGATAATATAGCTAAACAATGAGAAGGAATAAGATCCACTAACATCTACACATTGGTAAATGATCTAGAAGCTAACCTCTGGCAATAAAGAGTATTAAAGGGACATGATTTAAAAGCAAAGCCAAGGGTGGTTGGTAGTGGTGGTATGCCGTCGAGTTGGTTCCAACTTACAACGACCCTTGTATAGGGTTTCCGAGACTACTCCCTTAAGTTTTATGGAAGTAGAAACCCTCATCTTTCTCCCGCAGAGCAGCTGCTGGATTAGAACTGCTGACCGTGTGGTTAGCAGTCCACCAAGCCAGCAGGACTTCGGGAGTCAAGGGAGAGTAATGTAAACCAAAGGTGAGGAAAGTATGGGATATGGAAAGGTCAATAGAGTCAAATGCATGAGAGAAGCTAAGATGTGTACAAATTTAAGTGTACTCAAAATATAAAACTGATTAGCTGATCACATAGGTAATTCTACCTATAAGCTGGACAACTTATTTTGTTGATCAATATATAGTACCTATAAAATCAAAAGTGGAAATTCATTGCTATCAAGTTGATTCTAACTCATGTTGTTGTTAATCGTTAAGTTCTGCCAAGTCAGTTCTGCCTCACAGTGACTCTGTAAAGGGTTTCCAAAGAGCGGTTGGTGGGTTTGAACCACCTTTCTTGTGGTTAGCAGCCCAGGGCATAGCTTACAGTGCCACACCAGGACGATGACCCCACATTTTAGAGTAAAATTGCTCCATAGGGTTTTCACAGCCGTAACCTTTTGGAAGCAGATTGCCAGGCTTTCTTCCGACCTACCTTTTGGTATGCAGAACCACTAACCTTTTGGTGGTGGTTGTTGGTTTCAATCTCTCCCTATACAACGATATTCCCTCAACCTGTATCATGAAGTCTCCCACATCCTTATTCAATATGCCTGTACAAGTACACATCTACTCTCTGGTCTTATTTCTCACAGATCGCCCTTCTGTTTCCTCTTAATGGCAAATTTTTTGAAATAATAGTTTCACCTTTATGTCTTCACATCCTCACTTTCTACTGTTACTCTTTGACTCACTGCAATCAGCCTTTTCAACACTCATATGAAAGCCTGACTTCATTAAGAATGCCAAAGTCAACAGCTTCTTTTCAGTCTGCACACTACTGAATCTCTTTTACTAGATTTCATCTTCTATCCCTCTTTCCTCTGTTCCAGGTACACTAACCTGCTTTAAGTATCACCCTGAATTTAGTATTATCCTCTATTCCTTAGCATCTACATAATGAAAATACCTTTCACCCTCTTCTTAAGTTCTACTTAGCTCATGAGCAAACTACAATAAGACTTGCTGGCACTGGGTTAATGTGCTAGACTGCATGATTGGTTTGAACTGCAAGGTCGTTCGGCTGTTCAAGCTCACCAGTCGCTCCTTGGAAACCCTATAAAGGGTGGCTATGAGGGTCACCAACTCCATGGCACTTAACAACAACATTTCAATGATGTCTTCTCCTGTGTACCCTTGGTAAGAATTTGCTCTCATAAAGCACCCACCACCTTGTATTATGTGGGGGCAGTGGTGGTTCAGTGGAAGAAATTTTCGACTTCCATATAGGAGACTTGGTTACACTCTAGGCAAATGTACTTCATGGGTGGCCACTACCTATCTGGCCATGGAGGTTGCATGTTGTTATGATGTTGAACAAATTTCAGGGAAACCTCCAGGGTAAGATGAATTAGGAAAAAAGATTTAGTGCTATGCACCCCAAAAATCAGTGAAAACCCTATGGTGTCACAGCAGTCCCATGTATAACTCAGAAGCCGACTTTATAGCAATTACTACCTAACACTGTAGTTATGTTCAGGTGTATTTCCTCTCTTCACCAGTGAGGTTCTCAAAAAGTACATCGTTATCAAGGTACCAAGCACTTAGTCCAATGCTGTGCACTTATCTACTCAATGTTCAATGTATGTTGACTTTCTGAATCCATGGTTATAAAATTTAGAGAATCAGATGTTCTAGTTCTATAAAGATTTTGTAGAAAATACTGTTTCAGATCAAAGTGGTTCGCCAGGGAAATATTTAAGCATTTAATTTGATTCATAGTTAAGCAAACATGGTTCTAGTTCTGCTTGTTCCAGGTTTAAAGTAACATTTGGTTCATATCTCTTGTAAGAGGCAAAGTCCCATGGAGAAAGGCAGAGAAGTGGTGAAATGTTGGTGAAAAGGAGAAAGGCAACAATGGTGGATTGTGGGAGAAAAGGAAATGATTAGTGTTTTGATCATTCTGGTTTCAGCCACTGTTTTAAATTCAAAGCCAAAAGTCTCTTCACCTTAAATTTAAAGTGAAAAAAGGATCCACCTTGGGTGTCAACCAAGAAAATTTAATTACAAAGAAGTCCGGGTGGTGCTGTAGGATAAGCAACTGCCAACCACAAGGTCGGCAGTTCAAACCCACCAGCTGCTCTGAGGGAGAAAGATGAGTTTGGCCAACCTCATTACTGTTGCCACGCTTGAGTCCATCGATGCCCAATCCATCTTGCTGGGGGTCTTCCTCTTCTTTGACCCTCCAACTTAGCCTCATCGTTCTCCCATGGAGCAACTGGTAATTTGGAACTGCTAACCAAGAGATTAGCAGCCCGATTTGTAACCACTACGCTACCAGAGCATTGGAAACCCTATACAGTGTCACTATGAGTCAGATTGACTAGATAACAGTGGGTTGTTTTATATTTTTAAACAATACTAATGCACAAGCCTCTAGAAGGCCAAGATCAATCAGTCAAGATCAATCAGTCTTCCACAATCCCTTTGACAAAGCCCAGGTTCATTTGTTAAGTATTTTCTCCACACTTAGAGGCCTATTCTGATCTAGCTTTCCTCTCCAAGTTCAGTACTACTCGTGTGATACCCAAGGCAACATAATTCTATTGTTAAACCTTAAAAGACAAAATACTGTGAAGATTAACAAGAGGACATTCAACTAAGATTCATTCGCACCTGGAATAATTAACATTCTGATGATTAAATCGATGTACTGCTTAGGAAAAACTTGGGAAACTCTCATAACATTCTTTGACAGGAGCCCAAACTGCCAAATACACAAAATTAAAAATGCCTAATACAACGCGGCTATTAAGATATTTCCCACATTAATTCACCCAATTAGGAAAATAAAGGACTACAAGCCCAACCCCCATCCCCATGTGCAAACGCGAATGGTGATCTAAGTGCTGCTCAGCTCCGCAGAAATTACCGAAGCCAAGGGACAGAGATGTCCAAAATCATTTGGCTGGCCCAACTAGCACAGCTAACTTTTCCTGCTAAGCGGCTAGGACACCGAGTCCCTACGTGAGCTGTATCAGTCAAGGCTCCCGGATACCACCCCCGTCATCTCAGTGACCCTCAGACCAACTAAGCATTTCGGGAGCCAAACCCACCCCCACCCCCACCCCCGAGTGGAGCAGGCTGGAAGAATACCATCCCTGCCCGAACCCCGCTCCTAAAATGCGCGGCGAGCGGACGTACGGCCTGGGGGCTTACCCGCCAGTCGGTAGGACGCCGGGTCTCCCGGCCCAGGGCACGGTGGCTTCGGCCCTCGCGGCACTAGGCCCCGGCCCCCAACTCGCGCGAGCAGTGCACGCGGGGGCGCCCGACCGGGAACGCGGCGGCGGTGACAGAAACGGGGCGGTGTCGCAGAAGACCCAGTCGTCCCCGTCCCTCCTTCGCGGCACCGGTGTGACCAGGCCCCCTCCGAATCCCCACACCCGGTCCTCGCCGTGGCAACGCGCCCCCGCGCCGTCTTTCGGCTGGTCGCGAAGCGGGAGCGAGCCCGGCCCTCGCGCCTAAGTCAGACGCGGGGCCCCCGCGCCGGCGCACCGCCCTGCCCTGCCCGCGCAG
>NW_006408684.1:4842172-4848616 GCF_000296735.1 Chrysochloris asiatica | reverse complement strand
CAGAAGCTGAAGGATAATGAGGTTGCTCAACTCAAGAAGAGCGCAGATACTCTGTGGGACATCCAGAAGGATCTAAAAGACCTGTGACGTTTGAGTTCTATGCTGTAGAAATTTAAAACCACAATGTGATTAACATGAGCCTTTAGTGATTATCCAAGTATATGGATAACAGTCTGCTTTTCCTTTCCTAAATATGTGAATTTGGGCCCACATGATTACAGCACATGCTTGGCTTAATGTTTGCAATATGAGCCCTTGAGAAATAAAATTACCTGTTGTAGCACGAAAAAAAAGAAAAACCCTACAATGCAACACCATAGTCATTGGACAATACATGTGCTACTGCAAATTAAAGAGAGTCTGAAATGCTGAAATACGTAGAACAGATAACATGTCAAGGATTTGTTTAAAAATACTACAACCAAAGGGGTAAGATGGGTAAGTAGAATATTAAGTTAGAAAGGCAAAATGTTGATTGATAATTGTAGAAGCTGGACAGTGGGTATTTTTAGAGTTTTATTATGCATTGCCTTTTTGAGAAATACAACTGCAGGTACGCAATTTACCATCCACCATCCATTAATCACATAAAACATTATGTGATTTGGAGTTGTGCAAACCCCGTTATTATATAGAGTGGTAAACAGTTTTCCAACAGACTGTACGAAAACTGGCTCCACTGCTGCCTTCTGGTCCTACAAGTACACTGTCCAATCTCCAAGAGCTATGCACAACCTCCAATGGGTCGACCAACCTTAGGCTCCCTTCCTTTCCTCTTCCTTCCTCTGCCTGCTTTCTCTGTTCCCCCTAGTGGGCTTTACACTAGTCCAGTCCCATGTGCCCAACTCTATGTCCTCCTCCTCTTTCCCCAGCTGCCTTTCCTGCTCCTTCTCCTGCCACTACCGTTATAGTAGCCAGGAATACCATGCGATGAGCCAACTTCAAACCAGGTATCACACACAGGGAATCCAGGCCTAGCGAGGCAGCTCCTTTTTGACATCTATGCAGTCCCTGCCTGGGGCAAGTACAGTGGGACACGCAGTCATGGATGGGCAACAAGACTCCCTCTCTCTACTACCCCAGAACTGGGATGAACTAGGGACCTGGTGAGCCAGTGGCAGATGAAGATAATGAGGGACAGATTAGATCTCTATACTTAACAAAGTATTTCAGTTATGTCCCATTCTCTAATTGAGATTTCTGAAGGAACCACAGACATATATGTGGTCGGACATTGCCCAAACAGACATTAAGTAATGTACACCTATATAGTATAAAATGAAACAACTTTGTTCAGTTCAGAAGTATCATTCAGCATTTTGAAATGTCACCTCAGAGCTGGCAACTCTACTTGTGAGCTATGAGAACCAGATAACACTTGCAGCAGTCATATTCACAGTGATCCTATATATAGCAGCACCTGACTACCTCTTTATATTCTCTAATGCAGTAGTGCCCAAGTGTTGACACATTGAAACATGTATTTATTTTCATCTCTCCTTTATATTTCAGTTTAGGGATACAAGAGGATTTGAGCTTCAAAAAAGTTTGTGAAAAACAGGAGTTATGTGTAGACTCAAGTTTTCCACAGACTTTCTGAAACCACTTTGTATATGTATGTGCATGTTGTATCAACATGGTTAGTTCCCAAAAACCCAGTCATTATGTGAAAATGGAGGCTGACCACATCAGATCACAAAATGAATAATGACTACATTATTGCATAATCATCAAATTATATGATTATATAGACACTGAGAATCATGACCAAGCCAGGTAGAAATATAACCCAAACCATCACAGTCAGAACTACTCTTGCCTTGCAACTTAGCACTCTTCATTACTGTCAGACATATATCCTCAATGCGCAAAAAAGTTGGATAGCAGATTTTCACTTGGTCATGTGAAATGTCAGATATGGAGATAGCAAGTAATTAATAGGTCTATATACCAACGTGTGTGTGTATCCCAAACCAAACTAAACCAAAGCTATCCAGCTGATTCTAACTCTATATGAAGGAGAAGAACTGCCCCATAGGCTCTAGTCTTTACAGAAGCATCCTGCTACATCTTTCTCCCGTGGAGTAATTTAAGTTCAAACCACTAACCCTTTACTTAGCAGCCAAGCACTTTACTACTGTACCACCAGTTTTCTACTAACTTTTTGAAGCCCCTTGTACATGCATCACTTAATGTGTGTACAGACAACATCTGAACACACATACATCCACCTTACCACAAATATGTCCATGGTTCCATAAAGGTTGTTTTTATATTTTTAAAAGGAAAAGCAGCTTTGTTTTTTCTTTAGTATCTACCACTAATGGTTTTAAGGAGCCCTGGTGTGGCACTGTGGGTTAATGCACTGCAAAGCCAGTATGAACTGCAAGGTCAGTGGTTCAAGCTCACCAGATGCTCCTCAGAAACCTTATACAGGGTCGCTTTGGATTGGAACCGACTCAATGGTACTTAACCACCACCACAATAATGATTTTAAAGACCTCTTGCAGCACCAGACCATAGATGGCAACTGAGGCAGAGGAAATGGTTCTGCATGCAGGTCTTGGGCTTTTTTGTCCAGCAGGCAGGTAGGTTGCTCTTAACTGCTCAGGCAGGCAGAGCAGTGGGAAGAGCAAGGTGCTCTCAGCTCCCTCTCCCCACCTGCTTCCTCATGCTCTGCTCCTGCTGTTGCCAGTCAATCACCAGCTCTTCCACTCTCCACCAGTAGTTCCAGAAGAGGCAGTGGCAGCAACTGGAAGAAGCCCCTATAAGGTTGTAATGCAGTATGTGTATAAAGCCCAAATCACATAACATCCTATTTCATTCACAGACCATATTGTGGGCATTAAGCAATACATATTTGTGTATATGGTGTCCTGAAGCGGCGCTGTAGGATAAGTGCTTAACAATAACTGTAGATATGTAGTTGAAATTATCTGATAAGTTACTTTGTTAAGGGCCGTCACGTTGGTTCGAATCATAGTGACTCTGTTTAGGGTTTCTGAGGAGCGGCTAGTGGGTTTGAACTGCCAACCTTGTGGTTCAAACCAACTTTGCAATCCACACCAGGACTCCAAGTTATCTTACATATGAATTTCATTTGATTTCTGTACAATAAGAATAATGTGCTTATTACAAAAAGGGGGGTTGGGGGTCACACAAGTTTAAGAACCATCAATGTATGTAGGTGGCCAGTAGCAAAGACCCTATTGTTATTAAGTACCCTCAAGTAGCTTCAAACTCATATTGACCCTGTATAGGGCTTTCAGGCTATAAAGCTATAGGAGTAGATAGTCTTATTTTTCTTGCACACAGCGGCTGGCAGTTCACAGTCCAGTGCTTACTCTTAGAGTCACTGTGCTCCCAACAATAACCTAGACATCCCCAAACCTGTCAGCAAGGCTGCTCTTTTTAAAGTTCATTTGTGTAATCTATACAAGACAGTTTCAAGGAGCAGCTGGTGAGACAATAACTTCAACTTATATTGCCTGAGAAAGTTTGTAGCAAGGGTAAGGAGCTGAGATGCAGTCCCTGTAGCTAAGAATGGAAGCAAACCAGAGACAAGAACATCTTTGCTCTTGTTGTTAAGTGCCATTGATTCGATTCCAACCCATAGTGACCCTGTATAGTGGTTCTGAGTGGTTGGTGGGTCTGAACCGCCAACTCTGCGGTTCAAACTGACCTTGCAGTCCAGCGCATTATCCTGCAGCACCACACCAGGACTCCAAAAAACGTTTTGTTGTTGTTAAGTGCCCATAGATCCAGTTCTGACTCATAGTGACCCTGTACAGGGTTTTCCAGGAATGGCTGGTGAACCTGAACTGACAACCTGGGGGTTCAAACTGACCTTGTAGTCCAGTGCATTAACCCACAGTGCCACACCAGGACTCCTAAAACATCTTATGGTAAATACTGTTTCTCTAGTAAAGTGGTATCAGGATAACTGACCAGGAACCCTGCTAATAATCAGTCCTCACAAATCTGCATACTGTATGAAAACAAACTAGTCATGCTGAAACAAATGTTCCAGTGCACACCATCTCTTCAGAGCTTTTAGAACCATCTTAAAAAAAAAAACAAAAAACGGAGACAGGTCCATTTTCAGGTTTATTTTTTTAAAAATCAATGATCTAAGCCTCCAAAGCTTATGGCCCCTAGCTTATGACCCCTGAATATTGGGGAGGTCCATCAATTCCCAAGGGTTAGATAACTTCTCTTACACCAAACTAACTTAATGGTAAATTTTCTTAACTCCTTATTTAATACTAATCACAGTAGCTTTGACACTACATTTTTCCCCTTAATGCAAAACATTAATAGCATAAGGGAGAGAAAAAAAAGGGCAGTGGTATAGAACTATATTTAAATATATAATACAAAATATTAAAAATTGAAGAATCAAAAGTACAAATTTAACAAATTTAAAAACACTCATTTTACAACAGTCAACTCAATTATCGGCAATAAAAGAGAACAGTAAACAGATCAACAAAATCTTTAATCATGTCCCACTAGCTCAGTCCCTACTTCCTACACTCAGTGCTCCATAGGTCAAGCTAGATGGTTGTAGATGGTCCCCAGGTGCATAGTGTTACAACTGGTCAGAGGGAACTTTGTCAGAGAACAGTTAAGTACTCTGGTACTTACCTAAGTAGACGGGAGAACAAAATTCAGTAGATAAGAGACAAAATTTCCTTTGACTATTCTATCTGGGGGAGTCCCGGTGTGGTGCTATAGGATAATGTGCTGGACCACATAGTCAGTTTGAACCACAAGGCTGGTGGTTCAGATTTAGAAGCCATTACTCAGAAACCCTATACAGGGCTGCTATGAGTTGGGAATCAAATCAACAGCACTTTAAAATAACAATTCTAGCAGGAAATTAGGATGATTTGCCACAATCAGAATGAAAAGTACCTATGTTCCAAGTTACCTCTTGACAAGATTTAGCCTACTTTTGGAATCATGTACCAATGTCCATCTGACTCAAGGCAACATATCCACAAGTTTCCTCAGATGAAAGAATTTAATGAGATCACTCTGTAGCAGGTGTATGGAATGATCTAAAATTACCTACAATATACAGAAACATTACACTATTGTGGTCTAGCTTAAAGGGTCTCAGCTAAGTAAGTGACCAAGATGTTAAAATCCATTTCCATCCAGTCATGGATTTCGGATGCTGTAAAACTTTAGGGAAGCAGAATGCCTCCTTCTTTTCCTGCAGAATTTTTCAGTGGGTCAAACTACTGACCTTTCACCTAGCAACCCAAGGCTTACCCCACTGTGTCACCAAAGGGCTACATCGATCTGTCAACGTTCCACAAAAAGCCGTACTTTAGCATAGACTATGAAAAGTTACATAAAAATTTCAGTGCATTTGCTTTCTAGATCCATAGTGAAAAAATATAAATTAGAATCAGTTACTCCTGACCTTTACAACAGGTAAATCAAAGACTTCCCGAGCTTCTCCAACCTCTGGATTATCTCCATCTTCTGAAATGATGTGTGAGGCTAGTGCATTGTAGGAGACTTCCTTAGCTTTTCCAGCTTTTAGAAGCTGAATAACCTAAAGAAAAAAACCAAAGCAATTAAAAAAGAAAATCCTGTTTCATTCTTGATTTCTACAAATAATTCTTATGACGAATGGGACTTTTTCATTAAAACACACCCCACAAAGCATTAATAAACTTATACTTCACCTCAAAAAGGTATGCCAATGAAACATTTGGGGACACTAAAAAATAACGATGACTGCTGAGAACCAGGTTCTAGATATGGCCTCAGTCCTCAAAACAAATGAACTATACAAACAATTGAATACAGCATGGTAAGGTCTAAAAGTGGGCATGCGAGGAACAAACAAGATGGCAGATCAGGTGGAAGTGCAGTAAAGGAGCTCCACCAACAACAACACAGAATACCCGACCAAGCATGCTCAGAGGATGGTCCCAGAACTCTGAGCCACTTATAAAGGAATATTTAGGTTGGAAGGCTTACAGCTGGGGGAATTTGTGGCAGAAGCTAGAAATCTATTTCTTTCTAGTCCGGGATGCTCGGCTGCTCCAGGATCCACAATCTTGGATGAGACCACGCGGGGGAAGGATCGGAGCAGCCACAGACGCCTGGAAGAACCGCTGAGATAAAGGTGTGGACATTCTTTTCTTTGGGTATCTGTTCATTGGTCCGTTGCTATCTGCGCGCCTCCATTCAGGTGACTATAGGGATGCCTGAGCTAGTGGTCACCCCAGCCCTATCCTAGGAGGGTTCTACTATGCATGCGCACAGATCTCCTCGAAATTTAAACAGACAGCTTCCAATTAAAACCAAACAGACTCTAGGAGCTGAGGTCCCTAGGACCATCAAGGGAGAAGAGAAGAGAGCGGGACCCTACCCAGAGAAGCAGTGATGCCTGAAATGGAGCCAGAGATGATGATGTGGAGC
>NW_006408684.1:4839450-4842072 GCF_000296735.1 Chrysochloris asiatica | reverse complement strand
CAGGAATTGATGGAATACAAATTGAAATGCTTCAACAAACTGATGCAGCACTGGAGGCACTCACTTGACTATGGCAAGAAACGTGTGACTATGGCAAGAAACGTGGAAAGCAGCTATCTGGACAATCGATATGAAGAGATCCATATTTGTGCCCATGCCAAAGAAACTTGACTCAATGGAATGGGGAAGACATCAAACAATATCATTAATATCACATACAAGTAAAATTTTGCTGAAGATAATTTAAAAGGGTTGAATCAGTACATTGACAGGAGCTTCTAGAAATTCAAGCCAGATACAAAAGAGGACATGAACCCAGGATATCACTGCTGACATTAGTTAGATCTTGGCTAAAAACAGTGAATACCAGAAAGGTGTTTGTTGTTGTTCTCAAGTGCCGTCGAGTTGATTCTGATCCATAGCGACCCTGTATAGGGTTTCCAAGGAGCAGCTGGTGAGCTTGAACCACTGACCTTGCCGTTCAAATGACTTTGCAGTCTGATGCATTAGCCAACAGTGCCACACAGGACTCCTAGAAAGGTGTTCACTTGTGTTTTACTGATAATGCAAAGACATTTGGTTGTGTGAATCATAACAAATCATAATAAACATTGTGAAGAATACATTTGTTGTTGTGGTTAGGTGTCATCAAGTCAGTACCAACTCATAGCGACCCTATGCACAGCAAAACAAAACACTGCCCGATCCTGGGCCAACCTCACTATTGTTGCCATGCTTGAGTCCATTGATGCTGCCACTTGGCCAATCCATCTCATTTGAGGGTCTTCTTTTTCTCTGACCCTCCACCTTAACCAAATATGATATCCTTCTCCAGCGACTGCTCCCTCCTGACAATATGTCCAAAGTATGAGAGACAAAGTTTGGCCATTTTGGCCTCTAAGGAGCACTCTGGCTGCTCTTCTTCCAAAACAGATCTATTGGTTCTTTTGGCAGCCCATGACACTTTCATTATTTTCCTCCAACACCATAACTCAAAGGCATCAATTCTTCTATGGTCTTCCGTAATTCATTGTCCAGCTTTTGCATGCATATGAGGTTATTGAAAATACCATGGCTTGGGTCAGGCGCACCTTAGTCTTCAAGCTGACGTCTTTGCTCTTAAATACTTTAAAAGGGTCTTGTGCAGCAGATTTGCTTAATGCAATACGTTGTTTGATCTCTTGACTGCTGCTACTGTGAGTGTTGATAGTTGATCCAAGAGCATTTCATTGTACTCATGAGGAACCTGAACATAGACCAAGAGGCAGTTGTTCAGACA
Organism: Chrysochloris asiatica; assembly: GCF_000296735.1. Classification (NCBI taxonomy): domain Eukaryota; kingdom Metazoa; phylum Chordata; class Mammalia; order Afrosoricida; family Chrysochloridae; genus Chrysochloris; species Chrysochloris asiatica. The sequence continues at coordinate 4,840,793 of NW_006408684.1, read as the reverse complement.
GAGCAAGGGGATACTAAATGGTTTAAACAGGAAACGTGCTCCAGGGTTGTATTCGTCCACCATACTTATTCAGTCTGTATGCTGAGCAATTAATCTGAGAAGCTAGATTATATGAAGAATTTGGCATCGGTATTGGAAGAAGAACACTAACAACCTGTGATATGCAGGTTTACACAACCTTGCTTGCTGGAAGCAAAGAGGAATTAATACTTACTGATCAAAGCCTGCAACCTTAAGTATGGATTGCACCTTAATGTAAAGAAAACAAAAATCCTTACAACTAATAAACAGAAAAGATTGAAGTTGTCAAGTACTTCACTTTCCTTGACTCCACAATCATTGAAGTCAAGAAGCAGCAGTAGAAATCAAAAGATGGATTACATTAAGCAAATATATTGCACAAGACCTGTTTGAAGTGTTAAAAAGCAAAGATGTCAGTTTGAAAATACTAAGGTAAATCTGACCCAAGCCTCATATGCATGTGAAAGTTGTTCAATGAATAAGGAAGACTATAGTAGAATCAATACGTTGGAATTTTAGTGATAGATAAGAAAATTGAAAGTACAATAGACTGCCAGAAGAACAAACAAATCCGTGTTGGAAGAAGTACAGCCAGAATGCTCCTGAGAGGATGGCAAGACTTTGTCATACTTTGGACATGTTGTCAGGAAGGATCAGTCCTTGGAGAAAGCCATCATTCTTGGTAAAGTGGAGGGTCAGCAAAAAAGAGGAAATCCCTCAATGAGATGGATGGACTTAAACATAACAACTGTAAGGATGGCACAGGACCTGACAAAGTTTAGTTCTGTTGTACATAGGGTCGCTATGAGTAAGAACTGAGTCAGAACAGGCTTGGGGAACCTAACAACAATAATAACATAACACCTTAATTGGATTGTTGTTGTTGGCTTCAACTCATAGCAACCCTGTATCGGGTTCCCAAGAAGCAGCTAGTTGGTTTGAACCACACACCTAGCAGCTAGCACAGTCAGTGTTTATATACAACTTCGAGGTGGTAGTGGGGATGGCAGTGGCTGTGTGGTTATGTGCCATGGAGTTGGTTTTGACTCATAGCAACCCAGTACAGGGTTCAAGGCTTTAAATCAGAAAGTCTCATCTTGTTCTTGGGGACCGGCTGGTAGATTCGATCTACCGACTTTGAGGTTAGCAACACAGCTCATAACTCACTGTGCTACTACACTTAATTTCTGTCTCTTCAGAGTCACTTGGTACGCTGAGGAGAGATTTCTTACAAATTGGGGCTACTCACTCACCTCTGCCAAGAAATTTGGAAGACAACTATCTGGCCGACTGATTGGAAGAGATCCATATTTCAGCCCATT
>NW_006408684.1:4831792-4839350 GCF_000296735.1 Chrysochloris asiatica | reverse complement strand
CCGGTCCTGGCTGAGTCTTTACGAATTGGGGTCCGGTCCCCCTCCCTCCCTCCGCCTCCTTCCCCCCGCCCCCTCGGAACGACCAAAGCGCGGGAGCCGCGCGCGCCCTGAGGGACACACCATTCTTCTTCGCACACCCGGGGAAGCGAGGAAGAGGGAATCTGGCAGCCAGAGCCGTCCGGCACCTCCTCTCCGGTCTGTACCCACAGAAATACTTCCATAGCATATTATGCTTTTGAGTTAAGGTGTCTGGGGCTTTCTTTCCTTCTAAGAAGGGGTTTGCCTGGGACTGAGGTGAACCCAACACCCCTTGGTAGGATAAGTGAGTAGGTCCAGGGGAAAGTAGGGAGCGGGGAAACCCCTCCCATCAACACACGCCGCCGCTCAGTGGGGACAGCGCGTGCGCGGGGCGGAAGGGGCGGGGACAGCCCGCCTTCTCGGGCGTCCGGGCCGGCGGCGGCTTTCGCTGGGCCTCCTTTGGTGGCTACTGCTGTCAGGCGATTTGGCGGAATGAAATTGAATTTCGGCCCCCAGGGCTCAGGCGGTCCTGTGGCAGAGGCTATCACTGACTGCCATCGATGACCTTGAGCCCTATCAGACAGAGGTAACGCCACAGAACTCTTTGGACTAACGGAGGTGCCTGTTTTCGGGATTAAAACCGGCATTAGAACCCGTGTTTTTCCTAATTCCTGAGTTAAGAGGCCGTTTCGTGACCCTGAGACAAAACACGAGAGAGAAGGGCACAGGGAGCACCGGCGTCCGTCTTTCCTACAGGAAGTGAGTGGAGTGCTGCTCCAGGGAGACCAAGAGTTGGCGACGCCGCCTGCGGTTTGCTTGGCAAATGTGTCAGGACTGGGTTAACCAGCCCTTTTCCTGTGCACACCTACTACCAACTGGTGGGCACTTTTGATCCGGTTCTTCCAATGAGAGTGATGACAACTTCATTAACTTTTTTGTTATTGTCATGGTTTCTTTTTAACGTAAGAAGTAGGTGATTGGAAAATTTCCAGATTTTTGTCAGAACATTGGAAAACAGAGAATTGCAAAAGAATAATTTTGTTTCCCTGAGTTTTTCCCGCCAATAGTCCCTTTTAGCTCCCGTCTTCCCCCTTAGCCCCGGGCGCACTTCACCACCTACCTGCCCCTTACTGCAGTCTCCTGGCTTCTTTCTGATACTCTGCTCAAATTTTTACTCTTTGCAGAGGACATTTGATTACTCAGAGTAAAACAGATTCGCCTTTATTCGAAATTCCCGATTAAATTTCAAAGTGCATTACAACGTAGTGATACGGGCTTTTTTTGTATTTGTATTCTGACATCTCTGAATGCTGTGTAAGATTTGTCTATTGTGATTTAGTTGTCCACTTGAGAAGTAATTCTGGAACACAAACCGCACTCCCGTAATAGCTTCAACTGCCAGCTTAATATCTGGTAATGGTTATTTAAATTCTTCATGTTTTTACACCTCTTCTCTCCTCTCCCACAATCACAAAACATAACATTAATGGCTAGATTTGCCTTCACAAAGTTTACCTTGACAATAAAAAATAGAAGAAATCATATCATGATAAATGTAGGCTTACATAACTTTATTCCAATCTCAACGAACTATAAACCAGAAATTCTTTGGTAAGTAAGCAGATAATTACTAGTCCTTTTTTGAAAATCAGCTTGCAAAGAAAATGTGAATTGGGTCTACAAATTACTCCCCCTATTTTATGTCATACCCCTGTGTTGCTGTTACCTGCTGGGTAAACCATCGTCAAGTAAATGTTTGTGAAATTGGGTAAATAAATAAAATTGCTCTGTGGTGTCCTAATGTAGCAGATTAATTCATTTTTGAAACAATTAAAATTGGCTTTTTTACTGTCATTTTTTTGGTGTGATTTAAAAAAAAAAAAGGAAAAGTTGATGTTGATTGGTTCATTTATCAGACTAATGTATACTGACTTCTAATTCAAGTCAATAAATATAGCTTTGATTGTCTTTAAATTCTTTGTGTGTGGTACACAATTTTAATATGAACAGAAAATAAATGGCAAACATTCAGCCTTTTCCAATGCTGCCTTTTTATTGATGTCTTCAACATAAGAGTTCCTTTGATTTGGAAACCTTTTGCTTGCTGTTCTTTCTTAAAGAAGATGTCAGTGTTAGAAATTTAATTCCAAATACAAAATGAAAACTTGCCTTTTTATTGGCCTGTGTAAGGGACATTTAGCCTCCCTCTGCCCCTCCCCCAGTTAAACACAAACTAAGTATTAGCTTTATATTAGAAGTCTGAAAGCATGCCTTAACCAGATCTAAATCCACGTGTAACACTCAGCAGGATCAGTTTACCCTACTGGGACTCCTGAAATTCAGTAAGGCCCATATCTTATGGGACTAAGTAATTTGCTATTTAAGCATCTCATCAACCTGTTGGAAGTTGTAAAATCTCCCATGTGAAATATGTGGGCACATGTGTCAGTCATACAGTCACCCCAGCATCAGTAAAGACCAGAGTTGGTATCAGGCAAAGAGGATGTCCATTACCACTTGGCCAGTCAGTATCTTTAGATGGAATCCAAAGAATAACCCATTACAAATAGCAAATCTTTTTTTTTAATTTGCCATAAAAGTTGAAAAAAGTTTTCATAAAGTTCATTTCTATAATATATAATGCCCATATGCAGTAATACAAAACAATAACGTGTTGAGACTGCTGCGTTTTAATCATGGATAAATAGATCATTTTTATTGATTTTTGTGGTTCTTAGAAAATAACCCACTTTAGGTTAATTGCACTATTAGTTCATCAAAGCGTTTGCATTCTTTTCTGCAACTTTGATGCATGTACTGCTGCCAAATATAATACTCTGTGCATTAGTATTTTTAGATTTTTCACAACTAACTTCTAAATGTCATCATTTTGTTGATCATAAACCTTCAGAAAATATGCAGCCTGCTTAATGATTATACTAATTTGATAAATATGGTAATACATTTCTCATTTTCTCTTTTGCAAAATAGGATAGCTAAAGGTAAGGAAAAAAAGTTAAATATGAAATTAGAAAAAGAAAGTTGGGACTATTTTACTCAAATTGTATTTGCTAATAGAAATAAGTCAGTTTTATTTATTTAATATAATTATTTACAAATGCCTTTTTAAAAACTCATCTAAAGATTGTATATAAGAATGTTGGTCTATTCAGTTTACCAAGTCATGCAGCCTTTAAGGTTAGTGAAACTTTAGTCTACAGGAGTCCTGGTGTAGCGCTATAGTATAAGCATTGGACTGCAAGATTGGTTTGAACCACATGATCGGCCACTCAAACTCACGAGTGATCCTTAGAAAACCCTGTGCCAGGATCGCTAGGAGTAGGAACTGACTCCATGCCACTTAACAACTAACAACCTTGATTTGGGGGCTACAGTGTAATCACAGGAGAAACTAAACTCAAAGAATGCTGCTGCTTTCTGGAAAACATATAGCCAAATTCTTACCCATAGATAGCAGTTGCCATCAATGTAGCTAGCTATTCATTGTAGAATGACTAGAAAATACAAGTGAACAAAACATGTAACTGACCCTAAATTCGGTACCCAATCCTGCTGTGTAGTAGGATAATGCACTGGACTGCAATGTCAGTTTGAACCATAAGATTGGCAGTTCTAACCCATCATCTGCTCCTAGGAAACCCTGTACAGGGGCACTATGAATCAGAACCAAATCAATGGCACTTAGCAACAACAACAATCCTGTATAAATGAAATTTTTTCCTTTGAAAAAAAAGTTCATAACAGTTTTGCTCCTTTAAAAAAAAAAGATAAAATTTAAAATGTCCTTTCATGTCAGTAAATGTATCCATATCATCTAATGGATAAATAGTTCATTGCTTGAATGTACTAAAATCTGTTTAATCTTGTTGCACATTTGTTTGTTTTCCCATTTAACACTCAATGTTGCAGTGAAGCAGTCATATAATAGAGGTGTATGTATACTGTGTACTGTTTTGTGTTCCACACTTCAAGATCAGCAGCCAGACGTGATACCTCTCTCGTGGCTTTAGTGCCTGACACACAGCTAGCTAATGTATTCATTATGAGGGTTGGATATCAGTGGGTCTCACCCTGGGGGCATTTTTCCCCTCAGGGAACATTGGCAATGTCTGGGGCCTTTTTTTAGTTTACACAACTGGGGAGGGGAGGGCTGCTACTGACATCTAGTGGGTAGAAGCCTTGGAGCTGCTAAGCATCCTACAATGAACAGGACAGCTTCTCAGAACAAAGAATTACCCTGGGTGAAATGTCAGAAGTACTACTGTTATGAAACCAGGCTAAGATTATGTTATAGGTGCAAGCTACATTTCAGTAGTTCATAACAAACAATTTTCCTCCAAATAAGTATATAAGTCTTCTTTCCTTGTATGACTACTATGTCAGAGCTATTTGCTTCCAGCTATATAGAAACAGAGAAAGCATGTGGATGTCATGCAGGAGGTTCTAAGTACAGACTGAAATAGCATACTTCACCTCCAACCACTTCCATAGGCCAGAACCTGATCTCATGACCCCCAACTTAAATTACAAAGGATGCTGGGAAATGTAGTTATTCTATGTGTCTAGGGATTAAAAATGTGATTGTTGAGGTTCTAGACAATTTCTGCCATTTTGAGTTTTCAAAGAAGCATTCCACAAATTAAGGTTAGAGGGTACATTGTTGTGCAGTGTCATCGAGTTGGTTCTCACCCATAGCAACCCTGTATAGGGTTTTCAAGGAGCAGCTAGTGAGCTTGATCCACCAACCTTGCAGCTCAAACAACTTTTTAGTCTGTTGTATTAACCACACCAAGACTCCAGGCCTAGAGGGTCAATAGCAGCCCTACCCTCCCGAGTTGTGAAAACTAAAAAAAAGGCCCCAGACATTGCCAATGTTCCCTGAGGGGGAAAATGTCCCCAGGGTGAGACCCACTGATATCTAACCCTCATAATGAATACATTAGCTAGCTGTGTGTCAGGCACTATGCGCAGAGCCACGGGAGAGGTATCACGTCTGGCTGCTGATCTTGAAGTGTGGAACACAACAGTATAGTATACATATATCTCTATTATATGCTCTTCATCTTGGTCATTTGTTTGAGCCATTCTCCCTTGGTTCTTTGTGTTATTTCTGAGATATTATGGTGCTGTCATAAGGAGCTCTGGTAGTGTAGTGGTTATGAATCGGGCTGCAAACCTCCAGGTCAGCAGTTCAAAACTACCAGCTGTTCCACGGGAGAAAGATGAGACTTTCTGCTCCCGTAAAGATTTACAACCTTGGAAACCCTGTACAGCGTAGCTATGAGTTGGAACCAGGCTCCATGGCACATAACAACAACATGATGCTGTCATATTTGCATTTAATTGGTGATTGTATGTTGATGTGTTCTTCAGCTCTCACCAACTGTGGGTGTAGTGAGAGAATGGAAGCATGTATACTGTTCTCTGTCGTCATTCATGCACCTCAGTTTAGGGAGGGTTTGGTTGGTGCTGGCTGCTGTCTATCATTGATCGGGTGGTATAGGAGCTGGTATTGGCTCCTGCCCAGTGGGTGGAGTTGCAGAGAGTATGGTTGTGGCTGGGCTGTATGGGCACAGTTGCTGTCTTCTTTTGAATAGGAAAAAGAACACCACTCACACAAGAAAACAAAAACAGAATAAGCAAACAACCGCGAAAAGAGAAAACAAGAAAATAGAAATAAAAACAGGCAGCAGTCAGAAAAAAAAACCCAAAACATATTAAAAAATAGAAAAGAGAGACAGGAAAATGGAGATCTAGAGAAGAGAAAAAATGAATTAAAAAAAAATTTCCTAGAAAAGCCAGGGAAAGGAAAAGAGTAAAGTAGTAAAGATCAAAAGGGGAAAGAAAAAAAAAAAAAGTGAGGGGGGATGAGAAACAGAAGGAAAAGCAGAGATAAGATAAAATTCAAGGGAATGGAAAAAGAAGACGCAAGAATAAACAAATAAAAACAAAACAGTGCAGCTTTGGATCCAGAGAGGAGAAAACTGGGACTCCTGCCAGCCAAGGAGTTCAGGAGGTGGCTGCAGGAGGGATGGGCCAGTGGAGTTCTCAGTGCTAGCCGGATTTCCTATAGGCCTAGGTGTTATATGGAGTCCTGGTGTGGTGCTGCAGAATAATATACTGGACCTCAAGGTCAGTTTGAACCACCAGCTACTCTTTGGAAACCATATACACGATCACTATGAGTAGGAACCGACTCAATGGCACTTAACAACCACAGGTGTTATATGTTCAGGACACTCAACCAAGTAGTTCCTTGAAGCCCTTAATGGAACTGGTTTCAGTGTTTGTTAGGACCACAGGACAGGTGGGGGCAGGATGGCTGGTTGTGAGGGTTTCTGCCTGACTAATGCTGCTCTGGTGACTCTGCAGTTCTGTAGGTCTGGAGCCAAGCTGCCTGAATCCAGGCACCAAAGCAGTGTGGCTCCCGCCTCACACTGGTATGGCTTGCAACCACACAGCTCTGAGCTCCTGGAAAACAGGGTTTGTACTGGGGGTAGATGAGAGTGGGAGCTGGCCACACTGTGGTCACCAGGAGAGTGTGGGGAAAAAGAAGGAGTCACACCTTTCTTGTCACCTGCTCTGCCAGGCCATCTTCTGTCTCTAAAACTGCTCACAAAAGTGCAAGATGGCGGCACCGCATCTGACAGGTCTCCCTCTCTTGCCATCCTTGCTCAGCTTCACCTCCCAGCAAGCACTTAATCCACATCTCTAGCTTTTCCGCTGAAGTTCAGGGTTTCAGGATTTTCATGTGTCTATTTCATTTGGTCTCTCATATCTCTGTTGTAGTGGGTCTGTGTAGTGCATCTGTCTAGTCTGTCATCTTGTTGGAAGTCCGTCTTTGCTTTCTTTCCTGTCTTTTAAATTACCTTGTGTTTTACTCCTGATGTCATCCCACAACTCTTCTGTTTTTTGGTCATTAGTGTCTAATGCATCAGATCTGTTCTTGAGATGATCTCTAAATTCAGGTGGGATATACTCAAGTTCATATTTTGGCTCTTTGTGGACTTGTTTTAATTTTCTTCAGCTTCAGCCTGCATTTAAATATGAACAATTGATGATCTCTTCCAGTTGGGCCTTGACCTTGTTCTGAATGATGATATGGAGCTTTCCACCATCTCTTCCCACAGATGTAGTCAATTTGATCCCTGTGTATGCCATCTGGTGAGGTTCATGTGCATATTTGCCTTTTTTGTTTAAAAAGGTATTTGCAATGAATAAATTTTCCCCTCAAGGAGCGACTAGTGGGTTTGAACTACCAACCTTTTGGTTGTTGTTGTGAAGGGCCATTGAGTCAGTTCTGACCCATTGCAACCCTGTTTAGGGTTTCTGAGTGTCGAGGTCCTATGTCGTGGTCCAGCCTTGACAAGGAAGTGTGTGTGTCACGAAGAAGGGAGATCTGGCGGAGAAAGGGATAGAGAAAGAGAGAGACGAAAGATATACAAAAAAGACAGATACGATGCAAGCTGGCAGGTAGGCAGATCTGCAAACATATTGCCTAGCATTGCACACAGAACTC
>NW_006408684.1:4818291-4825207 GCF_000296735.1 Chrysochloris asiatica | reverse complement strand
ATGGCACCTAACAACAACAACAAATTTCCTGTAGTTGAGACAAAGTGTCCATCAGAGATCTTTTTCAAAATGGCTTTTAGGAGTCCATATTAGCTTAGCACCTCATAGTGGAGTTCACAAAAACCTTGACCACAGTGTGCCATGCTTTTGTCAATTACAGATTAAGTGAAAACATTGAAAAAAGCATTAAGGAAAACATAAAATTTTAGCAGGATACTTGCTTAGATATTTTTAAACTTAGCAAAACTATTTCCAGTGACACTAAACACTATTGTGTTTCACTGCTCTGACACCATTCACAGAAGTTAGAAATTTATTTCCAAAAATAATGTTGAGAGGCATGACAATTTAGGACTATAAAGGGAGATGGGCTTTTTTGCAGAATTCTTAACTCACTAATAATGAAAGATCCTAAGTTAGGAACTAATTCTGTACTATACCATACAAGTATAACATTTTGCATTCACACTAAAGCTTCCTGGTATGTTACTTAAAGATAATGTGAGTCAGTATCATGACTTTTAGAAAACATACTAAGGATGACTGAGGTCTAGAGAATTTAAGTGGTGGGCTGATGGTCACAGTTACTTGCAGAGTTTCGATTAAATTCAACTTTTGGACTATTATTTTTAGATAGCTAACCACTTTTTAAATTTGTACTATATATAAAATTAAACTAATTTTTTTCTTTTAAAAAATTAAAAGGAAAAGCTTTAATTTCATGTATAGTTGCTGTTGTTGTTTAGTGCCATCAAGTCGGTTCCAACCCATAGCAACCCTGCATAGGGTTTCTGAAGAGCAATTGGTGAGCTTGAACCACTGACCTTTCAGGTTAAACCAGCTTTGCAGTTTAGCGCATTAACCCATGGTTAACTCTCTAAAAATAATAATTACATGAGGAAAATTTAAGTTTATATCAGTTGAAAATAGCCCACTCATTTTTATTTTTGTAGCTAACATATATTCCTCTTTAGGAATTCACTGAAACTGAAAACACAGTTGTTAGATATAAATTCAGAACCTATTGCTAGTTTTAATGTCTTGTTTCAATTTTAATTTTCTGATTTAATTATTTTCCTAATTAGAAGGGGTTAAATTAATTAACCTCATTATTTACGATATATTTAATGATTCCTCCCCTTTAGGGAGTTAGTTAATTTTCAATAATTGGATAACTCACAGCAAGAGGGAATGTCGCCAAATTTTACATGTATTGCTTTATGCAAGGTGGCAGGAAAAGGACAGATTAAAGCGAGTTTAGGTGAGATCTCAGATAGGCATAAATGTTATTTTAATTTGTTTTGAAAGATGGTACATGTAAAAACTTAGGTTGAAATTCAGTAATTTTTATCAAATTGGAAGCCATTTAAGATTGAATGGTATTCTAGGAGAGCATAAACATTTCATATGAAATCTGACTTGATCTTAGTTACAGACAATGAAGTAATCATGAAGCATTTAACTAATTATAATGAAAACTATAGTTTCTGAAATCATCAGTATAAATTGTTGTTATTGTTAAGTGCCATTGAGTTGGTTCCGACTGATAGTGACCCTGTAGTATAGGGTTTCTGAGGAGCAGCTGGTGAGCTTGAACCAACAACCTTACAATTCAAACCGACTTTGCAGTCCAGCACATTAACCCACAGCACCACACCAGGATTCTGCAGAATTGCCTGCCAGCCAGTGAACTCCATTTCTGATAGTATTCTCCTTCATACACTCCATTAACATACTCCAGAACCAGAGCTCCCAGGCTTATTCCTGCTACACCCCTTTTCCCGCCAAACTGAATACTGGACTTGCTCCCCACACTTTCAGAACATTCCCACCTCTATATGAGTATGTACTTTTGATTCCTCCACCTGAAATGATCCTCTTCATGTAAGCCTGTGCTAATCTTACTTCTTCCTATGGCCAAACTCAATACCCATTTCATGAAGCAATTCTAATGCCTTGAGATAGAAAACGTTGAGTTTCTCTTCTCTTTATGATTATAAATGATAAAACTGTACGTTCTTTGATATGAGTGTGAGAGAATTCATCGTGACCCAATGTAATGGCTGGTGTGATGCTTCCATGAACCATTCTGAGGGCAGGAAGTACAAACAAGCCTGCTGCAGGGTGTCGAAATTTGGAAACTTCCCTTTATCCCATACAAAAACTTTAAAAGATTTTATTTTAGAATATTTGCCATCTTACCTACCCCCTTTACCAATTAATATGTTGTGTGGTGCTAAGTGGATGATGGATAAATATTTAAGTAGTGGATGGATGCATTTTGTATGAATTAACATCACTAGGGATTTCTCATCTTGGTATTAAAAAACCATCAAATGGTCATCATTATGCAAATTTAAAACTTAACCTCCTCAAATGTAATTACTAGGAGTCCTGGTGTGGTGCTGTAGGATAAGCACTGGACTGCTAATAGCAAGTTAGCGATTCAAACCCATCAGCCACTACTCAGAAACCCTTTAAGGGTCCCTCCGAGTCTGAAACAACTCAATAACATTTAGCAACAACAGTGTGATTGCTATGTTATTGACTATTGATTGCATTGTATTTTACAGATGGAAGAACAAATTCAGAGGTCAGGGGTGAGCAAACTTTTTCTGTAAAGAGCCATATAGAAAATACTTTAGGGATCAGGGGCCATGCAGTCTCTTATCATGACGACTCAAATCTGGCATTATAGCATCAAAGCAGATGTGTTATTGTTAGTTGCTGGTAAGTCGATTCTGGCAACCCCTTAGGGTTATGGGGCACCTCTGGGTGAGTCTGAACCACCAGCATTTTGGTCAGTAGTCTTAACACTTCACTATTTGTGCCAGACAGTCATAGACAATATGTATATGAATAAACAAGGCTATGTTCCTGGTTTGGCGCTGTAGGATAAACACTTGACTACTAACCACAAAGTTGGCAGTTCAGACCCTCCAGCGGCTCTTTGGAAACCCTATACAGGGTCGTTACGAGTCGGAGCTGACTCGGCGGCACTTAACGTGTTCCTATAAACCCTTTATTTACAAAACCAGACAGCAGGACAGATTTTGCTTGTGGGTTTTGGTTTATTGACCCTGGGTTGAGGCTTTCCAAGGTCACAAGCTAGCAAGTGAATGAAACCAGGTTAACAGCTGTTAACTAACAGGTCCCTTGACCCCAGTGCAAAACTCTACTTCACTGTGATAGCTGTGTGGTCTCAGGAGGTCTGTCTGAATGCTTGACCATTAGGAAAGTAAGGGAATTAGGGCTAATTAATTAGGCAAGACTTTGAAATCCACAGAGAAAAGGGTCTCATATTAAGTGCAAACTATCATCCTCAGTAATATATTTGTGGCACTTTCATTAAATTTTCTCACCAATCTTTAAAGCTATGTATCTCCTGGCTGCCAAGATTTTCATCTTAGTATAATTATGAAGCTCCCCAAATAATCATTTTTCAGTTTGTGATACTCAGTGGGGTACAGTGCCAGCTGCCGAGAGTTGATGGGCTGTTTAATTTGAGATTTATTAGCACAGCACAGGTGAAAATGAATAAAGTCCTAGTGAAACTGGTTCACGGTGCAGCCAATGTAAATGGTATTGTTTCATGAAGCTCATAGAAAAAAGAACAGTATTAACCCAAAAGAAGATAAAATAATTCAGTGTCTTTCAAGATAAATGCAAGGACTGTGGGTCATTTCCCAAAAGTCTTAATATTAATAAAAGCCATTTGTATTACCAAAAAGGCAGAAATTTCAATATATGTTAACTGTTTTTATGAACAACATATTCAGAAACAGAGCATTGTAACAAAGTTAGGTACAGAAGTCCTTAAATGAGTCAATGTACTTATTTCTAATATTCCAACATGAACAAGTGTTTGGAGCTTTAAGCATAGAACAAATTTAGGGGCTGTGAACCTAAAAACAGCCCTGGTGTGGTGCTGTGGGAATGAGCACTGGACCACAAAGTTGGTTTGAACCTTCCGATTTACCAACCGCTTCTTGGAAACCCTATTAAGGGTCACTATGAGTCAGCACTGAGTCCACAGCACTTAACAACAACATGGGCAACAAGAGACATTTGTTGAAGAGTTGTAAGGCACAAGGGGAACAGCAGCCATTTCTTATTATGCTCTGAACACAAGGTCACATGGCAGCATGTGCATATGATCACTTCTCTACTAACTCATTACAGGGTTGGTGCAGGGCAGCAGCTGAACTAACTGATCTTCCAGCTCTTGCTGGATCCTCCTTCAGCTTCTCTAGCTCTTAGGCCAGATGTGTGTTGAAGTCCTGCAGTTTCTCCTGCAGGTCCTGCTATCATGGAAGCTGGAACATGAGAGACTAATGTGGGTCCCGTTCAGCCTGTCTTCTCCCACTTCACTTTGATCCTCTCAACCTGACTTCTTGCCCTGCAGACTTCAAATGCCCAATTGCAGAAACCATAATCTATTTAAACAGCTTCCACAATTGTGTAAAGGTCAATTCCTATAATAAATTCCTTACGTATCTCCCAGTGCTCTACTCTGAATGTGGATTCACGGTTTGTAATACACAAACTTGGAGTCCTGGTGTGATGTAGGATAAGCACTGGACTGCTAACGACAAGGTCCTATACAGCATCTCTGAGTCAGAACTGACTTGAAGGCACTTAACAAAACACAAATTCACTTATTATGAACTTCCTATCCTCTCTCCAACTGTCCAAAGTATATCATATCCCCACCACCACCAACAACCCTCTGCCTGCCTTCTCAGGAGCCTATCAGTTATCCCTTCTCTCCATGTATAATAAGGAGCCTCGCTGGTACTGTAGGATAAGTACCGCACTGCTAACCACAAGGTCAGCACTTAAACCCACGAGCCACTTTGAAGAAGAAAGATGAGATCGTCTGCTCCTGTAAAGATTTTCAGCCTCAGAAATAGGCTATATTGGGTTGCTATGAGTTAGAATCATACTATTAAACATTTGTACTTAAAACATTTAAAATCCTCTCTTCACTCCAAATTTCCTTTCAATTTTTACTGCTCTTCTTAAGTCATACGTGCTGAAAGAGTTATTTATAATTACTGTTGGAAATTTTTCTTCATTTCTTTCAGTTTGAGAAACACTGAATATGTTCTTCCCTTTTGGTTTTATGACTCCAGGTCTTTATACATTTCATTACTTTGTCTTCTCAAACTGTCCTTTGAAATTTTCTATTCAGCTCTATTCATCATTTCTTCCAGTCGTTTTAGCTTCTGTACATTCAAGAACAAGTTTCAGAATCTCTTCTGATGTGCCTTTTTTTCTTTCTTTCTTTCCTGCTTTTTAATGATTTTTTTGCTTTCCTTATGTACGATGTTCTTGAGTCATCCCACAACTCCTATGGTCTTTGATTATTAGTGTCTAGTGCGTTACATCTGTTATTGAGATGATCTCTAAATTCAGGTGGAATAAGTGCAAGATCATATTTTGGCACTTGTGGACTTGTTTTAATTCTCTTGTGCTTCAGCCTGTACTTGCATATGAGCAATTGATGGTTTGTTCAATAATAGGCCCCTGGCCTTATTTAGGCTTATTTGAACTTCGCCAGTGTCTATCCACAGGTATAGTCAATTTGATTCCTGCGCATTCCATCAGGTGAGGTCCATATGTATAGTCACTTTTTGCATGTTATGGGAAAAAGATATTTGCAATGGAAAAGTTGTTGGTCTTGGCAAAATTCTGTCATGTGATTGTCAGCATTGCTTCTGTCATTCATCAAGATCATATTTTCCAACTACTGATCCTTCTTCTTTGTTTCCTACGTTTGCATTACAATCACCAGTACTTTTCAATGCATCTTGATTCCATGTCTGATCAATTTCTGACTAAAGAAGCTGGTAGAATTCTTCAATTTCTTCATCATTGGTTTTAGTGGTTGGTCATACATTTGGTCATCAGGAAAGACCAATCACTAGATAAGGACTTCATGGTTGATAAAGTAATGGGGCAACAAAAATAAGGAAAACTCTCAGTGAGACAGATTGGCACAATAACCACAACAATTAATTTAAATATACCAACAATCATGAAGTTGGCCCAGCACCAGGCAGTATTTAATCCTGTTATATATAAGGTCTAGAAAACAAGCCAGCTCAACAGCAACTAAGCGCAACAGACTTGGTTTAATGAAATACAGACTTTCAGAAGGAAAATAATTCCTCAATTTTGAGGGTATTGATCCATTGTCTTACAGCTTTGTTGCTATTGATAAGTCATGAGACATTTTTATTGTGTTTTTATTATTATTATTATCATTATTATTATTACTCTGTAAGCACTATTAGTCCTAGTGTGGCACTGTGGGCTAACGCACTAGACTGCAAAGTTGGTTTGAACTGCAAAGCCAGCCATTCAAGCTCACCAGTCACTCCTTAGAAACCCTATACCAGGTCGCTGAGTAGAACCAACTAAACAACACTTAACAACAACAACAACAAGCACTATTAGATCTTATTATTTTCAGTACCCTGAAACTATAAGATGATGTATATTCCCCACCCACCCCCAAGTTGTACTAGGTATTCATTGACCTCTGAGAACTCATGATCGTTGGTTCTATCTAATATAAAAGTCACTAGCCACTTGTGCTATTCAGCAGTTAAATGTGCTAGTACTATCTGTTGAAATGGCAATAATTTGGAAACTTTGGATTAAATAAAATAAGATACTGTTAAAATGAATTTCACCTTTTATCTTTTTTACTTTTAAAAATGTAAATAAAAATTAAATGTATTGCTTGCATTTTATTTCTATTGGACAGTGCTGTTTGTGGAAATTCATCTTGAATAATAATATCATTAAACATTTTCTTCTTTCTTATGTTTGGTTTATTTGTGGTTATTTTTAACTCTTGAATTACCATAATTATTAGTATAAGCTTTCTCTTTTTAATTTTTATTTT
>NW_006408684.1:4809024-4812246 GCF_000296735.1 Chrysochloris asiatica | reverse complement strand
AAGAGTAAAAAGGGAAACCACAGAATGGGAAAAAATCTTTTGCAACGACATATCAGACAAGGGACTCATTTCTAAAATATATAGGAAACTACAACACCTCTACAAGAAAAAGACAAATAACAAATCTGCTGCACAAGACCTTTTTAAAGTGTTGAAGAGCAAAAAAATGTCAGCTTGAAGACTAAGGTGTGCCTGATCCAAGCCATGGTATTTTGAATAACCTAATATGCATGCAAAAGCTGGACAGTGAATAAGGTAGACCACAGACAAATTGATGCTTTTGAGTTATGGTGTTGGAGGAGAATATTGAAAGTTCCATGGGCTACTAAAAGAACCAATAGATCCATTTTGGAAGAAGTACAGCCAGAGTGCTCCTTGGAGGCCAAAATGGCCAAGCTTTGTCTCTCATACTTTGGACATATTGTCAGGAGGGAGCAGTCGCTGGAGAAGGAGATCATGTTTGGTAAGGTAGAGGGTCAAAGAAAAAGAGGAAGACCCCCAACAAGATGGAATGACCAAGTGGCAGCATTGATGGATTCAAACATGGCAACAGTAGTGAGGTTGGCCCAGGATCGGGCAGTGTTTTGTTCTTCTGTGCATAGGGTCGCTATGAGTTGGTACCAACTCGAAGACACCTAACGACAACAACAATGTATCATCAGTTAGCAGTGTTTCTCTATATTCATTTTAGCTTTTTTTTTTTTTTAACACCCAGGAATATACAATAATTGACACCACCAAAAGGCACATATCTGCAAGTCTGCCTCCTGGCTGCCATCTCTTAGTCCCTCATTTCCCTTGAATCTAGAGTCCTCAGCTGCTTTCTCCATGTCCCCATCTCTGCCTCCATCTCTGGTGTTGCTGCTTTTCTGGATAAAGTCCCTCATTCCAATTGTGCTCTTCTCCCTTGATGATCCTAGGTCCTTTGTTCCTGGACAGTAAGATTAACCACTACCCTGTTTTTGTTGCAAAACTTCTACCTTTACAATTGTGAGAGTCATAATTAGTCATGATAACAATTACTCATTATTGAATCATGAGAATCTTATCCCCATCTCTTTTAACCAGACCCATGGGGACTCTTTCTTTCTAAAGGGAATTCTTTGTACAGAATCAACAATAATAGACAATAACATGTAATTAACATACACACACATAACAATAATGTGAACTTAACATACATATATATATAACAATAACACGAATTTAACATGCATAGACATAACAACATGAATTTAACATACATATACATAACAATAACATTAATTTAACAAACATATACATACCAATAGCATGAAATTGACATGCATAACAATTCCACCTAGAAGTCAACCCAGATATAGAAATACCTAAAGTAATAAAAACTTACAAGACTGAAAATAGGGAACCAGAGATATTAATTTGTAATGAAGACAAATACAAAGTAAAAAGAGAGATTAGTGTAGCTACAGAAATTCCAATTGGTGAGGAAGTATATTATAAGTTTGAGAGGAAATTAAAACATGTGTTACTTGGGTGAAGGGGAAGGCAATATACAATAAGAGGGAAGTTGGTAAAATATGATGAAGGCAGGGGAAGACTCTAGAAGGAGACCAAGAATTTTAGGCAATAGAAGTAAAAACTAATATAGACACAATCCTGCAATAACTGATCTATAAGTAGATGCATGAATATACTCAGGCAGAAAAGGTGAGGAAGGAAGAGTCAAAGTATGCCTATGTATATAAATTTGACAAAGGATGTTTGTATATGCGTATTTGCCTTTGCTACATGAAAGTGATGAAAGTGGTGGAACATAACAGGTAAAATTATGAAACTTTCTTAGATATAACCAAACACCTTGAAGGAATGAGTCACTGAGCATGAGAGCTCAGGACCATAGTCTTGGGGGACACCAAGATTAATCAGCCTAACATAGTTAAAAAAGACAATGTTCTGCATCCCACTTTGGTACGTAGCAACTGCGGCCTTAAAAAACTCAGGAGTGTTGTCTAAGGTGTAATTATGGTCTCTCTGTGTCCAGAGGAAAAAACAGTGATGAAAATAAAAAAACATGGAAACAATTACTACAGTGGACTAATGTACTGTGGGAACATCAGTCTCCATGACCCCAAAAGCAGAAGACCTAGATGATGCCTGCCTATTACTACCAACAACTCTGAAAGGGAACACATTAGAAGAGCTTGGATAAAGTAAGAGAAAATGTGGAACAAAATTCAAAATGATGAAAGAGGCCAGGCTTACTGATTAGGAAGAGACTGCTTGAATCCCCAGACAGTAGCCTTTTGTCACTGTTCAGGTCTGGAACTGAACTCATTCCATGGTTCAATTTTCACTCAAACAATAGGTCCATAAGAGGAACAATAACGTTATTGAGGTATACACACATTAGAATAATCAACTATTTGAGATCAAAAGAACAGCATTTACCCAAATACAAAGTTTAGAAGGTTAGGAAAGAAGAGCAATAGAAACAGGAAACATAGGGAGGAAGTGGGATAAGTGATGTTACACTGAGGGGATTATAATCAGTGAGATGAAACAAAATGTGTAAATTGTTGAGTGTGAAACTGATAATCTCTGTAAAGCTTCACTCAATTCACAATAAAAGTATTTTTGTTTGTTTGTTATTGTTGTTTTTTTTTTTTTTTAAGGAAATGGCTCACATAGTTGTACAGGCTGGCACATTCCAGGACTGTGGGTCAGACATCAGCCACAAGGACTATGTGAATCTTGACCCCCAGGATCGACTGGTCAGACAGCAGGCTATTGGCTCAAGGGCTGCAGAGGTTGATGAATCCAAGATCAGCAGATAAAATGGCAGGCTGATGCCTCACTGGTTACAGAGGATAATGAATCTTAGGATTGACACTTGACAACAACAACAAAAGCCCTAAGGAGTCCTGATGTGGTGCTGTGGGTTAAAGTGCGTAGGTTTGACCTGCAAAGTCAGTGGCTCAGACTCACCAGCTGCTCCTCAGAAACCCTTTATAGGTTTGCTGTGAGTCTGAACTGACTCAATAACACTTAACAACAACAACAAACCGAAACAGTATCTGTATCTGCTATTGACATTTCAAGCAGCATTGGATAAGCTGGATCATATGGCCCAAGTGGCAGAGTGACTTGCCTAGCAGCCTGACCCTGTTGCACAGCCTTCTGTTGTTCAGGGCCCTACTCAAAATCAGCAGTCACTTAATAAATGGGCCAGAGTATAGCATG
>NW_006408684.1:4803612-4808529 GCF_000296735.1 Chrysochloris asiatica | reverse complement strand
TATGACATACTGCTGGAGAGTTGATATGTCCTTTATTAAGGTTATTGCTGGCCTTTTAACCTGAAGATAAACTGCTTCTGTTGATCCTTCAAAACTAGAATTGAGAAAAAGGCATTGGCCAGAACAATAGCTGCATATCACATACCAGGAAATCTATTAATTTGTTCAAGCAATGAAATAACATCTGGAACAGCAGCTGCAATTGGAGTTACTACCTAGCTACATTTATAATACCCTACTGTTATTCTCCAATATCCATTCATTTTTGGCATGTGCCAATTAGGGAAGTTAAATGGGAATGAGGTGGGAATCCCAGCCCTGAATCCTTCAAGTCCTTGATGGTGGCTCTAATCTCTGTAATTCCTCCAGGAATGTGATAGTTCTTTTGGCTTACTATTTTCCCAGCCAGGGCAGTTCTAATGGTTTCTGTTTGGCTTTTCTTTCCACGATAGCCCCTACTTCACTTCACATGTCAGAGCTACAATATGAGGGTGCTCCCAGTTGCTTAGCATGTCTGTTTCAATTATATATTTAACTGGGAAAATCACTATAGGATGGGTTATGGGACACACTAGGCCCACTGTGAGACAGACTTGATCCAAGACGCCATTAAGAACTTGATCTCCATATGCCCCTACTCTGACTGGTGGACCACAATGGTCATGTGCCCATTGCTATAAAGTGGGACCATTGGTTAACAGAATGTTTTATGGAATCCTGAGAATAATAATCTCACCAGAGAATAAAAAATAATGCAAGTCCCCAGATTGTGGTGCTGACTGAGCCTTTGCAGTCAGGAAAAGCAAATCCATCCTTGCAGATGAATAGCAGCCTTTCCCAGATGGATGGTTCCAATGTAGTTAATTGTGTACTGCATGTAAGTGTCTGATTGACCTCTTCAGTGAATGGTGCCAATTTGGAGGCTCAGCATTGAATCTGCTTGAACATATGGCAGTAACAGTAATTAGATCAGGTTTAGTTAGAGGGAGCTTGCATTGCTCCCCCTTCCTTACTGCTGTGGCTATTCCATTCATGCAACTATTGTACTGACCTGGGGTGGCCAGTGGTTAAGGCTGACTGTTATCAGTTGGCTTTGCCATTCTGTCATTACTGCTCTATAATGAATGCTTTCTAGAGGTTATTTTGTTTCTGTTCCCATCAGTTCACCCACAGGCCTTTTTTGCTAGACCTCCTTCCCAATCTTCAAGGACTTTAGCCACTTCCTATGAGTCTATATCCATTCTTTTATCCATCAGGTCATTTCTCTTTTCATACAAAATGAATTATCAAGTACACCCTCAGAAATTTGCCCATTGACAGTATTTCCCCCTCGTCACTGTCTTTCAAGGTTACCCCAGGATGTTGCCATAATACAGCAAATCTTTGATTTACACTAGTATACCAAGCTGACACATCTGTGAACTACACTCAGTTACTAGGGTTCACCTTCTTCAACTAGACATGCAGCCATGCCTTTTATCAGAGGGTCAGGTGTCGGGGACCCGCCTCGACATTGGGGTTTGGTTCACGAGGAGAGGATACCTGACGGCGATTCATATATATCAAGAATACACAGAAAGAGACAAAGAGAGAGACAATGAGGCACCCCAAAGCCAGGGTGGATACATCACTGGTGGCAGGCCTGGGACTACAGGCATCATGGCCTCTGCAGGCAGCAACTCACTGCCCTGCCATCTTTACTGCATGCCTTCCAACCCGTAATGCACACCTGGAGAGGCCCGGGCCTCTGCTTTATTTAGGGGAGGAGCTTCACACCAAGCTGGGAGGGACTTAGGCAAGGTACAGCTAACATCAGTACGTTTCCAGACATTCAGGTAACTTTACATCCTACTTCGTGGTTCGAATCCCAGGCTAGCAACTTGGATTCTCAGGCTCAATTAACATATCTATAGCCCCTGAGGTCAGTTGGGGGAAGGTGAGAGATAAAGACAAAAGCTTGGGCGGAGTCCTGCTGCTTCGGCTTCCTGAGCCAGGTCTGCAGGAGGACTCCAGATGCCCAGGTGAATGGGCTGCACCTGGAAAAGGATTAGGGAGGATGGGTTCTTTGTCTATAGAACAAAGAACCGTGAAGTAGCTAAGACATTTTTAGTTAATCCTTTGGAGAAAGGCTTAACCTTGCAACCTTTAGTCTCGGCTTTAGGAAAATACCACATTTATCTGTGGATTGTCAAAGGCTCCAGTGTATTAATTTAATATATATACCTGAATATTAATATGAAAGCAATTTGCCATTAACTGCCAGTGGCCTCATTTGTTACACTCGGCCCTAGAGGGCCTCGAACCTCTGACTAGTCTTACACGGTCTGCAACAGTCAGGTACTCATACACAATGATGAATGACAGGAGGTATAGGCTAGCTGCTTATGTAGATAACTTATGCTCTTTACTCTGCTTGCATTATGCTAGTTTGTTGATGGGCTTTTACAATCCAAATGATGAGTCTATAAGAACCTAGATCATGAAGCTCAAATCTTGCTTGATGGACACGTAGCTCAGATGCTCTATTTCTGCTAGAACTCTAGCTAATACCAACTGCTTTTAAAAAAAACTTTTAATTGTGAATTAAGTGAAGATTTACAGAGTAAATAATTTGCTTTACATGCAACAATCATACACTTCATTTCAGCTCAATGACTGCAATCCCTTCAATGAACATCACTTATTCCACTTCATCCTTGTGGTTTTTGTTTCCATTCCTCCTTTCCCAACTTTTCTGAACTTTGTCCTTGGGTAAATGTTGCCCGTTTGATCTGAAATGTTTAATCATTCTGTGGTGCATCCATCACTACTGTTGTCCTTCCTATATACCGATCAAGGCTGAAAATTGAACCATGGATTTAAGTGCAGTTCCAGATCTGAAGGGCCATAGTCTCAGGGTTCTACCACTCACTATCTTACCAGTAAGCCTGATCTTTTTTATGATTCTGAATTTTGTGCCATATACTTTATCCAGGACCTTCTAATGTAACCCATTTCAGAGCAATTGGTAGAGGCAGTTGGGCACCATCTAGTTTTTCTGGTCTTAGGGTCATGGGGACTGAGGTTCTGGTAGTCTATTGCACAAACTGCTTTTTATGTGCTGTGCTGGATGTTCTGTACTGTAGATGGCATGACTCTGTTCCAGAACACCAGAGGCCTATGTTGCAATTATTTTACTGCTATTTGCTATAAAATCTAGAAGGGAGAGTAAAAAATTAACCACATTCTGGCTGTGGAATTTGTTTTAATCAAGTTTTAGGAAAGACAAGTACATCATTTTTCAACATAATCGCCTTGATTTTCAATACACTCTGTCCATCTGTCAACAAGCTTTCATATTCCATTATTAAGAAATGTTTTAGGCTGAGCTGTGAGCCACAGATGTACCACTGTCTTCATTTCTTCATCAGCGGCGAATCTTCATCCTTGAAGGGCTGCTTTCAGGGGACAAACAAGTGAAAGTCACATGGAACAAGATCAGGACTGTAGGGAGGATGCTTTAACACCTCAAAACAAGGTTTTTGCAGAGTGACAACAGTGTGGGCAGAGGTGTGTGGGCATGCATTATCATGCACGACCAACATTGTCCTTGGATAGCAGTCCTCTGCGTTTAATCTGAAGTTTAGACTTCAGCTCTTCAGTGAGCATCTCACAGTAACAAGCACTGTTGATTGTTGAGTTTTATTTTTTTTATAGTGTTCCAGTACTGGCCCTTGAGGATCCCAGAAAACTGTAAGCATCAATTTTCCAGCTGATGATTGACTTTTGAACTTTTTCTTGGTTGGCGATTGAGGATATTTCCATTCCATACTCTGCCTTTTACTCTCAGGCCTCATCATCATAACAATTTTTTTTTTTTTATAACCATTTTTTAAAAGGAACTTTTACCTTCCTTCAAGTAGGTCCAAATTTTGTTTGCAGATGCCCAGACGCTTCTGTTTATGCTCTTGCATGAGTTGTTTCAGTACTCATCTCATACAAACTTTTTGAAACCCAATTCTGTTGTGGATTATCTCATAGACAGAATCATGGCTGATTTGCAAATAATTTGCCATATTCTTTGCTCATCTCTCACTCATCTATTCAACAGAATCATTTCTGGTGCATGCTCAATGTTGTTTGTCATCAGCTGTGGACATGTATGGGAGTTTTAATACAACTGGAGTGTGGATAATTTTTTACTAAGTCTCATCCATAGAGTCTTTTCCCACTAAAGATAAGTCTAGTACCATAGGTTTGCCAAGTCTTTTTGTAAAGCCCTTTCCTGCTCTTGTTCCCAATCAAAATGAAGTGTTTTCGTGTCTCCTGGTTTATGAACCAGAGCAGTATTCTCAAGGGTGAAATTTGTTGCCTCTAGAAACCCAAACTGGCAACCAAGTATTATGCTTTCACTTTGTGTTGGAAGTACCAGGTACAATTTTTCTTTTAGTTTAGAATATCCCGTCATGGCCTAGACCACTGGACTCCTAACAGCTTCACTGAAATAGTGGGTACATAAATCTTCAAAGTATTTATCTCCTTGATTTATATCATGTCAAATTATCTAACATATTTGCAGTGTCTTCTATTTTTAAAATTTTTTTATTGTGAACTGAGTGATAGTTTACATGGGAGAACATTGGCTTTATGCAATGTTTCATTGTAGTGATTACCATCTCCTCCATGCCACATCATTCAACAGTATTTGCTCCCATTCCCTCTGTGTTTTTTTCTTTTTTGTTTTTTTGGGGGGTGAGGAAGGGATGTACACAAAAACATTCAGGAATATATCATAAATTAAATAATGAAAAAATAAACAACCCAAGGGCACATTCTACAAGACTGCTTTCTAGCCGCCAGCACCCAGACCCTCTCTTTCAATGAGTCCAGAGTCCTCAGCTGTTTCCTGTTTTCATGTCCTCATCTCTGCCTCCATCT
>NW_006408684.1:4786150-4803222 GCF_000296735.1 Chrysochloris asiatica | reverse complement strand
TAGCCAATGTCTAAGTTGCCCATCCCTATCTACCCTGTAAACAGAGCGAATAGGATTGATACTTGATGTGAAGACTCCTTCCCTCTCAGTTGGTATTTTGAGCTACTACATTCATAAGTATAGGTCAAGTTCATAAAATTGTAGCAATTTACACTTGTTTCCTTTATCAAAAATTGTTCTTCTTTTTTTTTTTTTAATCTTCCTCTAGTAGAGTTCTGATTATCAAGCTATCAAGGTTAAGTCAAATGAGAACTATCTGCAAGTTTGGGTATTCTTGTGCATCTCCCTTCACTTCATATCAGCTGGATGCTTCACTCTCAGCTCTAGACCTGTATGGCTATGTCCTTGTCCATGGGCTCAGGGGTCCCCAAGTCTCACCACATTTCAGACCAACCAACCCTTCCTCTTCTCTCTCTCATTTCCAGGTCAACGGGAATATATGGAACATGGTTGAACTCAGTCCATTTCGTCACTGATGCCATTCCCCTTCTTCCACTCACCAGTAGACCAACAAGGTCGTCAGCAAGCTTACATGCCTGCTCATGTGTCCCCTTTGAATTTCAGTCTTGGAGAGGGGTTTGTCCTGAAGGGACTTGCTTGCTTATCTTGATGGCTCCCCAGCGAACAACTTGCTTGTTCTTGTAGTAGCAAGTGAGACTGCCATTTTTGTTTTGGTTTTTCCCATATTTACAGTTTCTATACTTCTTTCCTAGCTAGCATTCTGTATCCATACAGGGGGCCAATGTGATGTTCTGATGAATGCCTTGAACAGGGTTTTGTCTAAAGTATGCATGCTATATTTAACTTACATGAAATTCTGAAACATTTGAAACTAACCTATGCAATTAATGATTCCTGGAAGGGTATTGACACACTGGGTAGGGCACAAGTAACCTGGGTGATGGTAGTTTTTATTTGGATAGGGTTGTGGGTTTCATGTCTGTATAAATTTGTCAAAAATGATAAAATTGCATACTTAAGATTTGAGCATTTTGCTGTATAGAGGTTTTTTGTTTTATGTTTTTATCGCAAATTGAGTGATAGCTTACATGGATGAACATCAGTTTTACAGTTCTCCTATCGCATTTCGTTTCATTGCAAGATTACAATACTCTCCATGCTTCATCATTCAACAATATTTCCTTCTATTTCTTCTCTGTGTTTTTTTTTTTTAAAGTACACAAAACACTCAGAAATATATAATAATTTAAAAAATGTTTTATTGTGAATTATGTGATAGTTTACATGGGAAAACATTAGCTTTACATTCATCCTATCATATATCATTTCATTGCCATGGTTACAATCCCCTCCATGCATCATCAACCAACCAAAGGGTATACCCTGCAAGCCTGCCCTGTGGTCATCAGCACACAGCCTCTCTCCTTCTCTGGGTCTAGAGTCCTCAGCTGCTCCATCTCTCCATCTCATCATCTCTGCCTCCATCTCTGGTGTCACTGCTTCTCTGGGTAGGGTTTTGCACTCTGCTCTTCTCCCTTGCTGGTTCCAGGGACCTCGGCTCCTGGACTGCATAGTCAATCACTCCCCTCCTTTTGCTACAAAACGTCCACCTTTACAATATATAATAATTTAAACAATCATCCAAAGGGCACATTCTGCAAGCCTGCCTCCTAGCTGTTAGCACACAGCCTTTCACTTTCCACAAGTCTGTAGTCCTCAGCTGCTCTATCTTTCCATGTCATCATCTCTGCCTCCATCTCTGGTGGCGCTGCTTCTTTGGATAAGGTCCCATATTCTGCTCATGCTCTTCTCCCTTGATTGTCCTAGGGTCCTTGGTTCCTAGACTATAAGTTCAACTACTCTCCCCTTTTTGTTGAACAGCAGTTTGCAAGCACTTGGTCTCAGGACTCCTCTGTTGTTGTTAAGTGCTGTCGAGTCGGTTCAGGACCGCTTTAAATTCTTAATAATTTCTGAGCACTCCAAAGAGCTTTTGCTTACAAGGGTTACCTCGACTGATGGTTGTTGTTGTTGTTAAGTGCTCTCGAATCAGTTTTGCTCATAGCTATCCTATATAGGGTGCCTGTGGAGTGGCTGGTAGGTTTGAACTGCAGTCCATTGCTTGTCCTACTATAGTAGAAATTTGAATGGAGAAATTTTAACATATATGTACATTAACTCATTTACACTGAAAATAATAAACCTGCTACATATTTACTATATTTTCCAAAGCAAAAATATTTGTGAGTGGTATTGTTTAAAATTTTTGCAAATATCTTTAAGACAGCTGAAATCTCATATCTATTTCTGCATTCCATCTGTTGTGATATGCTATTTTGGTTTTAAGTTTACGGAAAAAAACTCAGCCGCATACAGATTTTTAAAAGGAAGGAATATTTCATATTTCATTTTCAGATAAATATGGATACTTTTCTGTGATATTACATCAAAATTCAATAATTGGTCATTTCTTAAATTTGCAGTGGAGAATCTAAAATTATATCATGTATTTTTTTGTACTCTGCTAAGCTAAAATTCACTGGTCTATTTTGTACTTTGAACTGGTCTTTTACCCTTTGTAATTTTATAGCATGATGCACTGGCCTTTTGGATAGTATTGATTCACTGAATTCCAGGTCTTCAAGATGTTGACATACTTCATTATACAATATTTTTTAAAAAGTCACATTTGTTAATAATACCACCAATCTCTTCAAAAAGATCTTTAAATATTGGGAAACTGTCAGGTTAACAGCAGTGAAATGAGTTCTCCAAAATTCTAATTTTCATTTACAAGCTCAAATTTCATTATGGACAACAAGTACTGTCAGTTATTTTTCTTGAAGTGACAAGCTTGCTTCATTTTTTAGAAAATATCGGCCCAATACCCAAGACCAAATAATCATAGTTTATCTATTGGTAGTTCTTTCAAGCAAAAATGGTGTTTTATGAAGAAAAAAAAAATTGCTAGTTCAACAAGTGCTTTTCCTTGAGATGACCATTTTCCAGTGCAGAACAGATGTGTACTTTCCAATTTATCACACAGACTATTAAAAAATATATATACTCATTCAAAGGTCAGGATTTAATAAAATTAATGTTCTTATCTGCTTCATTAAGACTAGCACTTCACCTTTGTTGGGTGGAGGCATGTCTGCCCTCTGCCTCATAGCAATCAGCCTTGGGCTGATGTGGAGTTTGATTCTACCCCCTTGTGAAGCTGGAGGAGGTCAGATTTGGTTTCTAGGCCACTTTTGCACCTACTGCTACAGTTTGGTGCCATGCTCTGCTATGTGTTCAAGTGGACACAGTTTCTGACCATCACTTTTGTACAATCAATGCAGATAAAAGCACAGTGGAAAATAATCATATACTATCTTAACAGGTCTTGGGGTGGCACTGCAGGAGAATAAGCTAGACCACAAGGTCAGTTTGAGCCACCAGGTCAGAGGTTCAAACCCACCAGACACTCCTTGGAAACCCTATACAGAGTTGCTATGAGTCGGAACTGACTTGACACCACTTAACAACAAAAACAATCTTAATAACTGGGGTGGCATTGTAGGATAAGCATTGGACTGTGAACCATAAAATAGGGGGTTCAAACCCACCAGTCCCTCCTTGCTAGGGATTAGAACCAACAACAATAACAGTAGCATCTTATTATTATTGTGAAAATAGCTTTGATCTTGAAGATCCCCTGAAAAGGTCTTGGGGACTCCTGGGGTCCATTGACACACTTTGAAAATCACTGACCTAGTCAATTTAAGGCTCCGTCATACTATTTTATGGAATCTTGGTATGGCACTGTGGGTTAATGTGCCAGACTGCAAAGCCGTTTGAACTGTAAGGTTGGTGGTTCAAGCTCACCAGCTGCTCCTTGGAAACCCTATATGGGGTTTCTATGGGTTGGAACCAACTCAATGGCACTTAATAAAAACAACATACATTTTATGATAAAGAGAGGGAAAGTTAACACAAAGTTACAGCAAGGCCATAAATGTTTGCTGTTGTCTGTTACAAGAGAGTTTTGAATTGCTTTGATTCTTCTTTCTGATAGGAATGGAAAGGAACTCATTAGCCTGATAATGGCTACGAACCATGGAAAACCAAACCAAAACAGTTGTGTTGATTCTGATTCATGGCAATTCCAGAGTAGAACCCAAAGGATTTTCCAAAATTAGGTAACAGGGTCTTTTTTCTAAGGTATGTTTGAGTGGACTTCAACCTGAAATTTTTTGGTTAGCAGCCAAGTACATTTGCACAACACAGGGTTTCCACATACCATGATGGCTATGTTAATCTACTCTAGCAAATATTCCAGTCCAGCCAATCCTGTATAGCATACGCAGTTATAATTTATACTTGTTAAGTTTGGGGCAGATCACTATCATCTGCTATAATCCAATCAATTTTTTTTTGGTTGTTGTTGTTAGGTGCCATTGAGTCGGTACCGACTCATAGTAACCCTATGCACAACAGAATGAAACACTGCCCAATCCTTGACCAACCTCACAATTGTTGCCACGCTTGAGCCCACTGATGCTGCCACTTTGCTAATTCATCTTGCTGAGGGTCTTCCTCTTTTTCTCTGATCCTCCACCCTACCAAACATGATATCCTTTTCCAGTGACTGGTCCCTCCTGACAATATGTCCGAAGTATGAAAGACGAAGTTTGGCCATCCTGGCCTCCAAGGAGCACTCTGGCTGCACTTGTTCCAACACAGATCTGTTGGTTCTTTTGGCAGCCCATGGCACTTTCAGTATTCTCCTCCAACACCACAGCTCAAAATCACCTCATGATGTCACCACCCTTAGTATTTTACAGTTGTTGTTGTTGGTAGTAGTCTTCAAATTTTTTTATATTGCAGTTTTGCAAGATGGGATCGCATTACATATTTTATAACATGCTTATCTCAATAAACAGTTTATCATGTTTTGAAATGGAAAATAATTTCATGTTTGCTTTGAATCTAGGATTTTGTGGAAGACCTTGGATTGTGGAACAGAGAAACGAACTCTTTAGAAGGTAAACTAGGAGAACCTATAATTTTTATGGGGAGGTAATAATCTCTGCCATTTCCTCTCAGTTTCAGTGATTATTATTAATATTACTTATTATCTTGGCTGCCATGCTGGGGAAATAGTTTTAGAGATTTTGGTCCCCCATTACTAAAATAACTGTTATCATACAGATCAAAGAACTAATGTGGGGCTCTGCCAAATCTGTGTTCAATTATGTACTTAGGAGCTGGAGAAATAAACATAGGATGGGTCCACTGACTCTGAGCATGCACTATCAGCTGGACCTAGACTAGGTCTTCACTTAATTAACTGGCTCCTAATCACTTTTCCTCTCTAACAGAGTAGCCATAGTGATAGAAAGGCTCTACCGACCGAAACAAAATGGAGTCAATTTAGTCATTAGGTCTCAAATGAGGACCCTGCAAATGAGGATGTTTAAAAATTAGCTTAAATGACCTGACCTTATGGTCCTAGAAGGAGCACAGGACAAGGAGAATAGGATGTACTTAAACCCGGATAGTTACCTCAGGAATTGAGTAGCTGAGATCCTGAAGGTAGAATGTTTGATGAAGTTTGTTGATTACTTCTTTTTCCCTAAAGGTTGAATGTTTGAGGAAATTTATTGCCTGATTGTTTCTTTTTCCAAAGAATGCTATCTTGATGTTAAAATAGATGACGTGTACATCCAAATGTAACTACCCTATATGATGTGCTTGTTCTTTGTGAAAGACAGGATGGTCTTGAGAAATTGTTCTCTCTGTCCTCCAGACTGGTGGCTTTCTGTTAATAAAGCTTGGATTGGATCGCTCCCTGTCTCTGTGACTGACTACAGTGACAGGCAGCAAACCCTCATTTTGGTTTGGCAACAATAGTGACACTTTGGGTTCCTACGTATCAATGTTGATTTAGAAATTTTTTTCAGCAGTCTTCAAAAGATCTGGATATTTACTCTCTCCAGTATCTAATTGGAGTCCTGGTGTGGCACTGTAGGATAAGCACTGGATTTCTAGCAACAAGATTAGAGGTTCAAACCCATCAGCTGATCCTTGGAAACATACAGAGTCATTATGAGTCAGAATTGACTTGATGGCATTTAACAACAGCAACAATGCATGCGTGTTTATATATGTGTGTGTGTATATATACAACTCACTTAACAACAATGCATATGTGTGTGTGTATATATATATATGTGTATATATACACGTATACATTCTTGGTATAGCACTATAGGATAAACACTGGACTTTAAGCCACAAGGTTGGCAGTTCAAACCCTCTAGCTGCTTCTTGGAAACCTTATACAGGGTCATTATGAATTGGAACCAATTCAACAGTACTTAACAACAACTATATATATATGGGAAGTCCTGGTGTGGTGCTGTGGGTTAATGCACCAAACTGCAAGGTCAGCAGTTCAAGCTCACCAGCCACTCCTCAGAAACCCTATAGAGGGTTGCTATGGGTTAGAACTGACTTGATGGCATTTAACAACAACAATAACTATATATATGGAGTCTTGGTATGATACTATAAGATAAGTACTTGAACCTAAGGTTAGTTTGAACTGCAGGGTTGGTGGTACAAACTCAGCAGCCACACCTTGGAAATCCTATACAGGGTCACTATAATGTCGGAATCAACTTGGTGGCACTTAACAACAACTAAAGATTCTAGTTATATTGTTGTTGTTGTTGAGTGCCTTTGAGTCAATTCATAGCAACCCTGTATAGGGTTTCCAAGGAGAGGTTTTTGGATTTGAACTGCTGACCTTCCAGCTCAAACTGACCTTGCAGTGCAGCACATTATTCTACAGTGCCATACCAGGTGTCTATATAATAAGGTATAAGGGTTATTATGCTTCCTTCATAAAATTAATTTGCAAGTTTTCCATCCTTTTCTATGTTTTGGAATAGTTTGAATAGAACTGGTGTCAGCTCTTCTCTGAATTCTTGGTAGAACGCACCAGTAAAGCCAAGTGGATTCGGATGTTTTTTCTGTTGGATGGTTTTTTAATGATTAGATCTTTTTTTTTTTTCTTTTGTTATAAGCCTATTCAAGTTTTTTACTTCAGTTTGTGTTGGTTTAGGTAGGTTGTATGTTTCTAGAAATTTGTCCCTTTCTTAAAGATTTTCAATTTTGTCAAAGTATAATTCTTTGTAGCATTGTGCTATTATCCTTTTTTATATCTGTTGATTCTGTTGTGACATCACCCATATAATATTTTATTTGTGCTGTTTGCACTTTCTCCTTTTGTTAGATTCACCAATGATTTATAAATTGTATTAATCCTTTCAAAGAGCCAACTTCTTGTCTTGTTGATTCTCTTTACTTTTTTTCTGTTTCTGTTTCATTTATTTCTGTTCTAACCTTTATTGCTTCTTTTTTCTGGTGGTTGTAGGTTTACTTTGTTGATCTTTTTTGACTTGTTGGAGATGCTGGGCTAAAGTATTGATTTAGATTCTTTTTCCTTTTTGGATGTGTGTGCTTATTGCTATAAATTGTCCTCTGAGCACTCTGTTTTCTGTGTGCCAAGGGTTTTGGTAAGTTGTGTTTGAATCGAGGACATTTTTTATTTCTTTTATTACCCATTAGCCTTTAAACAAGGTGCTATTAAATTTCCACATATTTGGTATTTTTTCCTTGATCTTTCTATTGTTGGTTTCTAACTTATCTGGGAAGATGGTTTGTAGCATTTTGATGCTTTAAATGCTTTATGGCCTAGTGTATGGTTTATTCTGGAAAATATTCCTTGTGCACTGGAAAAGGATGTACATTGTGTTGTTGTTGGGTTGAGTGCTCTGCATATGACTATGAGGTCAAATTGCTTGAATGCATTTTAAGATTCTTCTGTGTCTTTGTTGAGTTTATTTCTAGTTCTCTTTCCTTCATTGAAAGTTGTGCATGAAAAGTTCCTATTATTCTTCTAGAGTTGCCCCTTTCTTCCCTCAATTCTATAAGAAAATGTTTTATTTATATTGAGACTCTTACAGACATTGTCATGATTATATCTTCTTGTTCAATTGACACTTTAATTATGATATAATGTTCTTTGTCTTTTGTGCTAGTTTTGCCTTAAATTCTATTGTATCAGAAATTAATATTGCCACTCCTGCTCATTTTTGATTGCTGTTAGCTTGGTATATTTTTCCATCCTTTGATTTTTTTTATCTATTTTTGTCTTTATGTGGAAGGTCGAAGCATATTGAAGCATATCGAAGGATCTTGTTTTCTTATCCATTCTGCTACTGTCTGTCTCTTGAATGCATTTAATTCATTGACAATCAGTGTAATTATAGATAGGCATGAATTTATTTCTGGCATTTTGCTGTTATTTTGTTTTTGTTTTTTTGCCTCACCCATTTCTTAACAGTGTCCTCTCCTCTGGGTGTCTGAGGAGGAGTTTCTTTATTCTCACTGTATTTTCCTGGTGGTTGTTTTATTCTGTTGTTTTGTTGCTGTTAAGTGCTGTTGAGTCAATTCCAACTCACAGCAAATGTGTATACAGTTTCTGAGGCAGTAAATCTCTGTGAGAGCAGAAAGTCTGACTGGTGGGTTCAGCCCACTGACCTTGTGGCTTACCCTACGGAATCATTGTACTTTATTAGACATTGAATTTTGTCACAAGACCTGTTTATCACTTTGAAATACCTAAAAAGGTTCCAGCCAAATTTGCAACCCACCTCCTGTCAGTGCCATATATATATGTACTTTTTCAAAGGCTAAAAAAATCAATGGCATGAAAAAATGTGCATGAATTGTTGAATGGAAAACTGAATAAAAAAATCTAAATATTAATATATGCTAATTTATATATTAAAATCAAATATTAATATAGAAATATAAATGTTGTAATATAATTTTCTGTATTTTAACTTGATATATTATACATCTCTTTATACACTGAGGTAAATTGTAACTTCTTGCCAGGAATTTTTTTTCACACTCAATTGTTGTAGATGCATCGTATACATGTATACTCATGTGTGTTCACAGGGAGGGTAAAAGTTAAATGCCCTTCCCTGTTTTGAGTGAGATGGAGCTTCCATAGCAACTTGACTTGGAACTTTTTCCCCAAATAGAAAGCAAATTTATTAGCACACGCTGAAAAGATTGTACAGCTGTCCATAATTCTTAGGAAATAGGTTAAAGTTTCCAGCTTAGACACCCCAATGACCTATAGAATGTCTGCTTACTTAATCAAAACTATGATTACTCTATCTTGCTTTTTCTCCCTTAAGAAACACATCTTTAAGGAAAACATCTGGTGTTGTTTAAGGAGGAAATAATCGTGTACTTAAGTCTTCCAGAAAAGAGCAACTCAGTTCCAAACATAGAGCTTGAGAGTTAAGCACCTGCTGTCAGACTGAGAACCCTTTCAAAGTGTCTAGACCACCTTCTTTTTTTTTTTTTTTAAAGATTGTGTATACTTTATTGTTGACAGGCCCCATCTATCCTAGATAAAGCTAGTACTCATTCATTAATCCACTTATCTGTTTAATTATTTGCTATTTGGATATTTATTAATCATCTGCATTAGGCAAGTGTGCTGCACAAGACCTTTTTAAAGTGTTGAAAAGCAAATATGTCAGTTTGAGGATTAAGGTGCACCTGATCCAAGCCATGGTATTTTCAATAATCTCATATGCATGTGAAAGCTGGACAGTGAATAAGGAAGATTGTAGAAGAATTAATGCTTTTGAATTATGGTGTTGGAGGAGAATATTGAAAGTGCCATGGGCAGCCAAAAGAACCAATAGATCCAAGTTGGAAGAAGTGCTGCCAGAGTGCTCCTTGGAGGCCAGGATGGCCAAACTTCGTCTCTCATACTTCAGACATATTGTCAGGAGGGAACCCGTCACTGGAGAAGGATATCATGTTTGGTGAGGAAGACCCCCAACGAAATGTACTGGCCAAGTGGCAGCATTGGTGGACTCAAGTGTGGCAACAATTAATTGTGAGGTTGGCCCAGGATCGGACAGTGCTTTGTTCTTCTGTGCATACGGTCGCTATGAGTTGGTATGGACTTGATGGCACCTAACAACAACAAATGATCTCAGCACTTCCTAGGCACTAAGTATAAAATGTAGACCACCCTTTGAGGGGCGTCGTTGGGGAGGCTGCCTAGAGGGCATTTCCAGAAAAGTTTATCAGTAAGCGTGTTCCACGTGGGGAGGTCCCTTACCGAGAGACTCAGCAG
Organism: Chrysochloris asiatica; assembly: GCF_000296735.1. Classification (NCBI taxonomy): domain Eukaryota; kingdom Metazoa; phylum Chordata; class Mammalia; order Afrosoricida; family Chrysochloridae; genus Chrysochloris; species Chrysochloris asiatica. The sequence continues at coordinate 4,793,039 of NW_006408684.1, read as the reverse complement.
CACCACAGACAGCACCAAGCGTGGGAGCCGTGTGGCTAAGAGAGGAGAAGTAAGAGAGAGGCGGGGAGAAAGGCGGTCTTATCAGCTGATGTTTTGACTCAGGTTAGGTGTCCAGTTTGACAAGACAGGTCCGGATAGACCAGCAGGCGTTTTCTCTACAGTGCTCCAACCCCGGACGGAGTAGAGAGAGGGGCAGGGGAAGAGCAGAAAACAGGTTCCAGAAAGGCTGGCTTCCTCTCCACAGAGTGGAGGGGGCAGCTGGCTGCCAGGAGGGAGAGGGTCGGGTAGGGAGACAACTGCTGTGAGAGCTAAGGCTCTGACGCACCAGCAGCTTTCCTGGTACCCAGATGCACTGCGACCGCCCAGCTTCTCCCCATCCGGCTGAGTGAGCTTCACCCCAGCAGCTCGGTTCTGGGTGACCAGACAGATGTCTCTGCCTGTGTGAGCAGCCTTGGATATGTAACCTCTTAGGCGGGCCTTCGCTGCAAGACGCAGCCCCTCGTCACTGCTTTCCTAGCCTCTGATGGATTCAGACTTGCCGTGGCTTGCAGCCCAGCATCCTCCTCTCTGCCACACCACCTCTCAAGGAGTTAAATTCACAGGCACTTCCCAGAAATTTCCCCACTAGGCAAAGGTTGCAAATTCGGCACATCCGGCGTGCCTCCGAGAGCACAGGCTACCTTTAAGTGCTCCTGAACGCCTGTTCTGTACTCACAGCAGGCCGCCTTCGTGACCCAGACATGGATCTGTCTGTGAACCTAACCTACTTTTTCCTCTCCACCCCCTTCCCCTTGAAGACCAACGGCAGCCTGGGCGCAGAAGACCTGCGCTCCAACCCGCCCCTTCTCTCTGTCTTCGGTGTACTGGTTCTAACCTTGCTGGGCTCTCTGGTGGCGGCTACGTTCGCCTGGAACCTGCTGGTGCTGGCGACAATCCTGCGTGTGCGCACCTTCCATCGCGTTCCGCACAACTTGGTGGCGTCCATGGCCATCTCGGACGTACTAGTGGCAGCGCTGGTCATGCCATTGAGCCTTGTGCACGAGCTCTCCGGGCGCCGCTGGCAGCTGGGCCGGCGCTTATGCCAACTGTGGATCGCGTGTGATGTGCTTTGCTGCACCGCTAGCATCTGGAATGTGACAGCCATCGCGTTGGACCGCTACTGGTCCATCACTCGCCACCTGGAGTATACTCTCCGCGCCCGCAAGCGGGTCTCCAACATCATGATTGCGCTCACCTGGGTACTTTCCGCGGTCATCTCCCTGGCCCCGCTGCTCTTTGGCTGGGGAGAGACCTACTCTGAGAATAGTGAAGAATGCCAGGTAAGCCATGAACCATCTTACACCGTATTTTCTACCGTGGGCGCCTTCTACCTGCCTCTCTGTGTAGTACTCTTCGTGTACTGGAAGATCTACAAAGCTGCCAAGTTTCGCGTGGGCTCTAGGAAGACCAACAGCGTCTCACCCATGTCGGAAGCTGTGGAGGTGGGTATAACAGTGATACTTAAAAATACTTTGCTTGCATTTGAATGGGCTTTATTTCCAGCAACCCTTCCCCCATCCTAATCGTCACATCCTGAGCCCACACCTTATCTGTGTATAACGTGAGTTTCTTGAAGGGGGCAGACTGAGAGAGAAAGAAAACATCAGAGACTTAGTTCAGAGGGTATTGGTAATAATGACATCTACCTTCTCTGATAGAGTGTTACTGTATATATAAAATGGATGGTGGGAGAGTGGTTGGACTAGATAATTCTATTACGTTCCATTTGGTTCTAAAATTCTGTGGGCCTACAATATCTTTAGAAGCTACAGTCTGAGACTACATTGGATCAACTTGCTGCTTCCTGAGGATGGAGTGGGAAGGTGTTCAAGACTTAGGGAAGAGAGAGATGATAAAATGACTTGGCAGGAATACTGCCAGACATAAGGCAAAGCAGATTAGTTTATTTTATCCCAACCCATATTTTTTTTCTTTGCAAATACAGCAACTAATTTTGCAAAAGATGGTATCTCCTAGGCGTGTTACTTTAATCTTAAGTTAGTAGAGAAGAATTCTGCAAAATGAGTTCCATAGATTACTATCTGTCGTTTTGCAGAATTCTTCTCTACTGACCTAAGATTAAAGTTACTGTTTACACTAGTCTCAGAGCTTGCATTTCTACTGTTTCAATTGCCTGACTACACTACTTTTGGGAGCCTAGCCCTGGCAGCTCCTTCTGCCCAACAGGCTGTATGTGTGAATAAGGACCACTTGTTGGCCTTTCTGAACATGGGCAAAAACTACAGGAGGGAATTAAAAATCCAGGATAGAGAATTATTTAGTAACCCACAGATGGCATCTCATATAAAGCAACAACTACAGCAATGATACAAAACAGCAGTGGCAGCAACCATGGGCTCAAACATAGCAACATTTATGAGGGTGGTGCAGAATGTTCATTTTGTTGTGCACTGGGTGGCTGTGAGTTGGAACTGACTGGACAGCGCTTAACAACACAGCAACAGTGGGGATTCTTGTTTATACTTCACCCTACCCACAAGCCCCTGCTTTGATTTAATCTTAATCAAACCTTATGATTCAAGATTCTGAAACAACCTGAGAACTAAATCCATTAGTTGTGGAGACCCCACCCATTGTCAATGACCATTTCTTAAATCTATTTCCCATGTTTAAGTTAGACTGGAAGTCTAAACTAAGCAACCCCGTGTTCTGTATTAGTTCTGGAGCACTACATTGTATTCAATTAAGCAGAGTGAGCACTTACAATAGACTTAGTGAAAGGAGTACAAGAATGGTAAAGATTTGGCCTTTGCCCATGAGGAGTTTTGTCTAGTGAGGGAGATAGACACATAACATGAGCTCTGTAATACAGGTGTGTTTTCTAAAGTCAGTAGTTAATTCTGATCATATTCTGTCGATCAAGCTGAGAGAGGACTAGAGACATAGGTAGTAGTGGGCATCATCCTAGAGGACAAGGAAATACAGCTCAGAGGCTATGGTCCCTTTTTATCTAAAACACTGGTTCTCACCTGAGGGCAATTTTGTTCTCCCAGGAACATTTGGCAATGTCTGGAGACACTTTTTACTGTCACAACTTGTAGGGTAGATAGATGTTGCTAACTTCCAGTGGGAGGAGGCCAGGGATGCTGCCAACCATTATAAAATGCACATTTTAGAGCTATGCAAGAATTTTTCAGTCCAGAATGTCAATGATGCCAAAACCCTGATCTAGAAGTCTTCCAAAATGAACAAGGAGTGCTGGTGGGTACAAGTGCTGGCACCACCTCTGAAAGCAAACTGTCTGTAGCTATGTTCCATGTATGTGAGTATTCCCCCAACTCCAGGTTACGTAGAAGAGGAGTTTCCAGGGTATTACTTACATAAAACCTCTTCTTCCAGAATGCTTATCCAGATAAACATAGTTTATTATCAGCACTTTTAAAGAGGCTAAACCATTACAACTTGTCCCAGTGCTTATTAGGAAAGGATAAGGACTTCTCACTTTGATGATAGCAGCAGCAAAGCATTTTCTTTCCTCCCTCTGCCAGGTGACTTTCAGAAATGGGTCCCTAAATGATCTAGGGCTATACATATAGTATGGAACAGCCTCTATTCTGATATTACTGTGAAGAGTTAATTACAAACCAGACTTCTTGGTTTCTCAGTTGTAGGAGGTACCCAAGTTGCTAAATACAGCATCACCAAGTAGCTGTGTTACCTAGGAAATTTCTTCCTGATTTCTTTATCTGTTGAGTTTTATTTAAATACTTATTATGGAAAGCCTCACCTGCATCAGACCCTGAGATAGGAACTGGCAATACAAGATAGATAGGCCCTGCCCTTGTCAAAGGACGATGAAACCATGACTGCATATCTGAAATACAAAGTCAAAGCTGAATTCATTGCAACAGTCAAGAAATCAAATGCTGTTTTGATTAGGTCATCTGCTGCATAAGTCCTGGTGTGGTGCTGTATGATCAAACCCACCAGCACTCTTTGGAAACCCTATACTGGGTCACACTGTATAGGAACCAACTCGATGGCACTTGACAACAACAACAGCATAGTAAGGGACAGGCACTCTGAGCAGAGCTGAATGTTGATCTGATATGGAATTTGGGGAAAGGTGGAGTCCAGAGATCTGGGGACTTCAGAAATGTATGTAGGTGGGTTAGCACCATCCATACAAGTCACTTTTATGGGACTGCTGTTGATTGGATGTTACTCCATTGATACTTATTGGGATCAGTCCATACCTGCCTGCCTGCCTGTTGGAAGTGAGAAACTAACACTGATAGCTTGTCTTGTAAAAGCATGTTTCTTGATTGACAAAACAGGTTTCAAACTGGTTCTAGGGAACAAAATAACCAATTTCCCAGGTCTGATCATGGAAGCAATGGCTCCCTGAGTTTACTTTACCTCACCTGTAATGCTAATTCAGGTACAACACAAAGTGTTAAAAATTGTTAGGCTCCTCTGATTGGAGTCCTGGTGTGGCACTGTAGGATAATGTGTTGAACTGCAAGGTCAGTTTGAACTGCAAGGTTGGAAACCCTATACAGGTTGCTATGGGTCATAACCAACTCCACAGCACTTAACAACAACAACACTTCTGATTGGCCAAAAGAAACTTGCTAAGTGTGTGGGAACACTTGATTCTCTGTTCCCTTCTCTTGATCTTCATTTAGCCAAAGCTGCAAGGAGAGACCATGGGGGACTGCCCAGATCTTCACCACTGTTGTTAATCCTTGATGTTTCACTTGTTGACATCTGAATTTCAGACTAGCACGCAGTCTGAATTTTTTTTTTTTTTTACCAGTTGTTGACTCAACTGTCAAAACAGTTTAAGACTCTGGATAACAGACATTGAACAACTATGAGACAAACCAGTATAACTAGCTGTACCATAAGAAAGGACTGGAAGATCCCTGAGATACAAACCAGGATTTTCCAGGTCTGATCAAAGAAACAAGTCCCAATAACTTACTAAGTTTATTTTATCATGCCTATAGCATTAATCCTGGTGTGGTGCTGTGGGTTAATGTGCCAGACTCCAAAGCCATTTGAACTGCAAGGTCGGCAGTTCAAGCTCACCAGCTGCTCAGAAACCCTACACAGGGTCTCTATGGGTTGGAACAAACTCTATGGCACTTCACAACAACAACAACAACAACAACAACGAACAGCATTAATCCACCAGGTACAACATGAAGTGCCAATGTTTATCAGACTCCTCTCTATCCAAAAGAAAATCCAAGACAGAGTAAAGTATTATACTGAAATGTGCAAAGAGTTGGAGTTAGGAAATCAAAAGGGAAGAACATGTGCAGCATTTCTCAAGCTGAAAGAACAGAAGGAAAATTTCAAGCCTCAACTTAGAATTTTGAAGGATACTATGAAAAAAATACTGAATGATGCAGGAAGCATCCAAAGAAGATGAAAGGACTACACAGAGATACTATCAAATAGAAATGTTCAATGTTCAACCATTTCAAGAGGTGACATATGATCAAGAACCAATGGTACTGAAAAGGAAGAAGTTCAAGCTGCACTGAAGGTAGTGGCAAAAAAACAAGGCTCCAGAAATTGAGGGAATATAAACTGAAATCTTTCAACAAACTGATGCAGCACTGGAGGCACTCAATCATCGAAAGAAATTTGGAAGACAGCTGGCCAACTGATTGGAAGAGAGCCATATTTGTGCCTATTTCAAAGAGATATAACTCAATAGAATGTGGAAGTCATATCATCAACATCACATGCAAATAAAATTTTGCTGAAGATAATTCAAAAATGACTGCAACAGAATATAGACAAAGAACTAACAGAAATTCAAGTAGGATTCAGAAGAGGACATGGAGCTACACATATCATTGCTGATATCAGATGGATCTTGGCTGAATGCAGAGAATACCAGAAAGATGTTTACTTGTGCTTTAGTGACTAGGAAAAGACTTGTGACTGTAGTTCTTGAAAAACTATGGATAATATTGCAAAGAATAGATATTTCAAAACACTTAATATTAACACATGATGAACCTGTACATAGACCAAGAAGAAGCTGTTAAAACAGAACAAGAGGATACTGAATGGTTTAAAATCAGGAAAGGTGTGTGCCAGGGTTGTATCCTTTCACCATAGTTATTCAATCTGTATGCTGAGCAAATAATTCAAGGAGATTTATTGTATGAAGAATGTGACATCAGGATCAGAGGAAGATTCATTAACAACCGAAAATATGCAGATAATAGAACCTTGCCTGCTGAAAATGAAGAGGACTTAAAATACTTACTGATGAAGATCAAAGACTACAGCCTTCCCTATGAATTACACCTCACTATAAAGAGAACAAAAATCCTCATATCTTGACCAATAAGTAACACCATGATAAATGGAGGAAAGGTTGAAGTTGTCAAAGACTTCATTTTACTTGGATCTACACTCAACAATCATGGAAGCAAAAGTCAAGAAATCAAATGACTATCTGGAAAATCTGCTGCACAAGACTTCTTTAAAATGTTAGTGAACGAAGATACATACCTGTTTGAGGATTAAGGTGTACCTTACTAAAGATATGGTATTTTTAATGGCCTCATATGCATGTGAAAGTTGGACAATGAATAAGGAAGATGAAAGAAGAATGGATGAATTTGAACTAGGGCGTTGAAGAAGAATATTGAAAGTACCATGATCTGCCAAAAAAACACACAAATCTTTGTTGAAAGAAGTACAGCCATAATGCTTCTTAGATGCAAGAATGGTGTTATGAGTCAGAACTGACTCAATGGCAACTAACAACAGCTATCCTACTACTCATGACTACTTAGGTAAGGAGCTCTGGTAGCGTAGTGGTTATGAATCGGGCTGCGAACCTTAAGGTCAGCGGTTC
>NW_006408684.1:4777978-4785075 GCF_000296735.1 Chrysochloris asiatica | reverse complement strand
TTTATCAAAAAAATTTATTTTTATCTTCCTCTAGTTGAGTTCTGATCATTAAACCATCGAGGCCAAATCAAATGGGTACTGTCTGCAAATATGGGCATTCTTGTTCATCTCCCCTCACTTCATATCAAATGGATGCTTCACCCTCAGCTCTAGACCTGCATGGCTATGTCCTTGTCCATGGGCTCAGGAGTCCCCAGGTCTCAGCACACGTTGGATCAACAAGCCCTTCCTCTTTTCTCTCTCATCTCTAGGTCAATGGGAGTCTATGGAATGTGATTGAATTCAGCCCATTCCTTCATTGCTGTCTTTCCCCCTCCTCCACTCATAATTAGACCAACGTAGTCATCAGCAAGCTTACATGCCTGCTCATGTGTTCTCTTTGAGTTTCAGCCTTGGAGGGGGATTTGTTCTGCAGGGACTTGATTGCTTGCCTTGATGGCTCCCCGGGGATTACTTGTTCTTGTAATAGCCAATCAGAGTGCCATTTTTGTTTTGGCGTTTTCCTGCTGATCTTTCTTTCAAAAAGTACCTTCTGTTGCTCTAGCTGTTCTATGCTGGTCTGCTTGTCATGTCCAGTAGGAATGTCCCACCTCAGAAAGTTCTGAATGGGGCTCAGGATTCCACCGAAGGTCCTATACACTACAAAGGTTCTTCAGTAAGCCTATTTCACTGGGCAAGTTCTAGAACTCCAATTAGGTATTCCAATCAGTTATAGGCTGAAGATGGGCTTACAAGCTTTCTGTAATCATGTAATCATGTTTCCCAATATTCCTTTCTACCCTACTCAAGTGTTTATTTTACATTAATAGGCAAGGGAAATCAATATTCATAAGATAGTCAAGCATCTTAACTTTATTTCCCCACTTCAGACTTTGCCTTGATCCCTGGTATTACAGAGTCCTGTTGTTCTAAGGTTGAGCATGTGTCACTACTTCTGTCCCATTTAGCTCATGCAAATCTGCCTCAGTGTTCCCCTATATATCTTGTTCTTGTGTATTGCTCCCCACAATACCCAAACTATGAAGTGTCCACTCCCTACCCTGGGCTCTACCTTCCCTTCACCCACCCCCACTGGTAACCACCAAAGGATTTTTTTTTTTTTTCTTTTAGTATGGGTATCTTTTCTTAAGTTTTTACAATAATGGTCTTTGCACTTATTTGTCCTTTTGTGACTGACTAATTTCACTCAGCATAATGTCCTCAAGGTTCATCCATGTTATGTGTCCATAGGGTTTTCAGTGACAGAATTTTCAGAATTAGATTGGCAAGCTTTTCTTCTGAGACATCTCTGGATAGACTTGAACTTCCAAACTTTCTTTTAGCAGTCAATCCTGTCCCCTGTCAGCACCACTCAGGGAGGGACTGTCTTGAGAGCTTAGGCTATATTGTGTGTCAGTCAGCCAATGTTGGCCCTTCTTATGACATCAATTTTTTTTTTTTTTTTAATGAAAACCTAAAGTTGTCTAGCTTCTATGGGTGGAATCACTATCCTCACAATGTCTTTACTGAATGTGTTTTCTTCCTTTGTAAGGAAATAGTCCATTGAGAACATTGGTGAGCCATACATTGGAATGGCCTAATGATTCTTTAGAACAATTAACACTGGCTAGGGTTTGATAGTGAAAGCTCTGATTTCAGCATAGGGAAGTGAGTCTGAGAGCTGTATGTAATTGATTTCGGTACATTGTTTATGGGTCTTGTCAAAATAACCACCACTTCATGTGGTCATCTGCTTGTTTAGCAGTCGACTTCCATGATTCTGGGTTTGGAGGTTTGCTGGAGAATCACAAATTAGAATCTCTCTATTAGGTGCAAATACAGCCTTGGAAACCCTATATAGGGTTGCTATGAGTTGGAGCCAACACGAAGGTACTGAACAACAATTAAGATACCTTACTCTTTTTTTTACCCCAGAGGATTACCTTTCATAAGAATAGTAACATTTCCAGGTAAGTGCACTCTGATATCACTGGATAGCTAAATTGGAATGTCCTCGGTTGTTGATAGCTGCCATCTATTTGGCCCCTGACTCATGGCAATCCCTTGTACATTGAAATGAAATGTTACTGGGTTGTGCGTCATCCCCATAATCAATTGCAGTCTGGATCATTGTGTTCCTTAGGTTGATGTTTTGGAAGATCTCCAGGCCTTTCTTCCTAGTTTGTCTTAATCTGAAAGTCCTTCTGAAACCTATTCAACATTATAGTAGCATACAAGCCTCCAGTGGCACACAGGTAATAGCTGCACATGAGGTGTATTTGCCAGGAATTGAACCTGGGTCTCCTTACTGTAAAGTGAGTATTCTACCTACCACTGAACCACCAATGTCCATGTCCTAAGTTTTTGTTGTCATTAAATGCCATTGAGTTAGCTCTGACTCACAGCGACCCTGTATAGAGTTTCCAAGGTGCAATTGGTGAGTTTGAACTGCCAGCCTTGTGGTTCCAACCGACCTTGAGATCTAGTGCTTATCGTACAGTACTACACCAGGATTAAATAGGAAACACAAAATCTAATAGTATATAAGTTGTGACTATTGTTACTTCTCAATAGAGAAATTCTTTAACTCACCCAAAAAATAAGTATTGTGAGTACATGCTTACAGCTGTCTATAATCCTGGTGTGGTGCTATAGGGTAACTACTGGACTGATAACTGCAAGGTCGTCAGTTCAGATCCACCAGCTGCTCCTTGGAAACCCGATTGTTAAGTGCTGCCGAATTGGTTCCTATGCATAGTGACCCTGTGTAGAGTTTCTGAGGGTTGCTGTGAGTCAGACCAACTTGATGGCACTTAACAACAGCAACATAATCCATTTGGAGATGACCAAAGAGGTCCTGAAAGCATGGTTCTGGTCTATGCTCTACATAGCTGTTGTATTTGTTCTTCCCCAAGAAAATTTAGTAGCAGATGAGGCAGGAAATCACCACATCAGTGTTTAATATTGTGGCCAATGTGTCCCTACTGGGATAAATTGCTTCATGGAGGATTTTATTCAGCATCCGTTTGAGATTTTATCTGATGCTACCAGGCGGACATTCTCATTTTGCCAGTTCTGCTTCTATGAGTCAGACAGCAGAATCATTTAGGTATTTCTTTTCAGAATTTGGTGGGTCAGATTTTGTTTATCTATAATAGAATTCTCAAACTTCACCATGAATTTGCTATCATTATTTTGGTTGTTATTTTTATGTGAGATCTTGGTATAAATCCGAGAAGTCTGTTTAACATAATGACTTTTAACATTAGTTCTATTGCGTTTCTAACGCATTTAAATATTTTATAGTACATATAAAGGAGCATGGTGGCTCTGTAGGAACCAAAGACTGATGGTTTGAACTCACCAGCCACTCCATGGGAGAAAGATGAGGCTTTCTGTCCCTGTAAGGAGCCCTGATGTGGCGCTGTGGGTAAATGCGACAGACTGCAAAACTGTTTGAACTGCAAGGTCGGCAGTTCAAACTCACCAGCTGCTCCTTGGAAACCCTATACAGGGTCGCTATGGGTCAGAACTGGCTTGACGGCACTTCACAACACAACAACAACAAAATATTTATAGCCTAGGAAACCCTATGAGTTGAAACTGACTTGATGGCACTTAACAGCCATAATAATAGCACTTGTTATATAGTAAAGGAGCCCTTGTGACACTGTAGGACAAGAACTGACTGCTAACCACAAGGCCAGCTGTTCAAATCCACCAGTTGATCTGTGGGAGAAAACTAAGGCTGTCTTCTCCTGTGAAGATTTACAGCCATGGAAACCCTATATAGGGTTGCTAGAAATCAGAATCTACTTAATGGATTCTGACTGGATTTTGAAAGTCCTGGATTTCGGGAGTCCTCCTAAATTTGGGGAGTTGTGGTGTGGTGCTGTAGGTTAATGCACTGGACTGTAAAAGTTGGTTTGAACCAAAAGATGAGCGGTTCAAACTCACCAGCCGCTCCTCAGAAACCCTATATGGGGTCGCTGACTTGACGGCACTTAACAACAACAAACAACATAATATACAAGTATCTCTATTACCTCTTTCACTGTGATCTTTATGACAACAATTATGGTAAGTAACATCAAATAATTCACATTTATTGTTTGTTTATTTACTTACAATTTTCTTTTTATTGTAAATTGAGTGAAGCTTTATAGAGTAGATTATCAGTTTTACATTCCACAAATCATGCTTCATTTCATCTCAATGACTGCAATCCTCTGCATGTAATATCTCATATCCTACTTCCTCTCTGTGTTTCTTGATTCCATTCCTCCTTATTTCCCCAGCCTTCTCAATTTTGTCCTTGGGTAAAGGGTTCCCTTTGAATTTTGAATGGTTGGCCATTCTATGGTGTGCATATCTCACTAGAGCTGCTGCCCTTGTGCCCCCCCCCCACCACCACTACATACCTGTCTGTTGAATGGCTGAAAATTGAGCCCTGGGGGTGAGTTCAGTTCCAGACCTGAAAGGTGATTAAGGGTCATAGTATCAGGATCTCACCATCTGAGCAGTAAACTTGGTATTTTTTACGATTTTGAGTTTTCTCCCATTCTACCCAGGAACCTTCTAATGTGACCCCTTCCAGGGTGGTTGATAGTGGTAACCTGACAACATCTAGTTTTGGTTTCAGGGACATGGAAACTGACCTTCATGTGATCTATTAGTTCACTAGACTAATTGTTTTTAAAATCTATTCAATATTTATTACTCTTCTTTCCTCTGGACAAGGAGAGACCAATAGTTGTACCTTTGATGACCGTTCATGAGCTTTTAAGACCCCAGTCGCTATTCACTAAAGTAGGATGTAGAATATTGTCTTTGTGGACTATGTTATGCCAATTGACCATGGTGTCCTTGAGACTCAGTATCTCATTCCTCAAGGTGTTGGGTAATGTCTAGGAAGTTTTTATAACTTTGTCCCCTGTTTGCTCTACATTTTCATGCAGCCAAAGTAAATACCCATGTACAAAAGTCCTCTCTGTCCAACCAATATATATTTGTGTGTATACTTCTTCTCTACTCCCCACACCCGTTCAGCCTGCATCTACCCATAGATCACTACTATTGCAGGACTGTGTCTGTAACAGTATTTACTTCTGTTGCCTTTAACCCTTGCATTCATCCCCATCTTCTCTTGCCTTCATTATTCTTTTGCCATCTTCCCTTTTATTGTCTCTTGCCTTCTCTTCACACAAGTAACATACATCTACTCTCTAGCTGGAGTCTTGGTGTGGCCCTGTGGGATAATGCACTAGACTGCAAGGTCAGTTTGAACTTCAAGGTTGGTGGTTCAAATTTACCAGACGCTCCTCAGAAACCCTATACAGTGTCACTATGAGTTGGAACTGACTCGACGGCACTTAACAACAACAACAACTCTCTAGACAGTGAATTACCTGCCGCCCTTCCATCTCATCCCTAGTAACGATCAAAGAATGTTTCTTTTAGTGTGAAAACCTTTTGTTGACTGTTTAAAATAGTGATCTCAAACAATATTTGCCTTTTTGTGATTGATGTGGCTCCTTAGGATAAGCACTTGACCGTTCAAACAGGTCAGCAGGTCAAACTCACCATATGCTCTTTGGAAACCCTATATTGGGGCGCTATGAGTCAGAACGGACTTACTGGCACTTAACAACAACAACAATTTCATGCAGCATGATGCCCTCCAGGTTAATCCATGCTATGATATATTTTGCATATCCATAAATTATTCCTTATTGTTGGGTAGTGTTCCACTGTGTTAATGTACCAAAGTTTGTTTACCCATTCTTTCATTGATGGACATTTAGGTTGTTGTCATCTTTTTACTACTTGAATAGTGTTGAGATGAGCATGGGTATGCACATATTTATTCAGGTTCAGACTGCTGTTATTTTTCTAAGATATATACCAAGTCAGGAGACCTGGTGTACTGCTGTGGGCTAAAACACTGGACTGCAAGGTCAGTTTGAACCACAAGGTTGGTGATTCACACTCACCAGCTACTCCTTGGAAACTCTATATAGGGTCGCTATGCGTCAGAACTGACTTCACGGCACTTAACAACAACAACAATAACAACAATATATACCAGCTGCTCCTTGGAAATCCTATACAAGATTTCTATGAGTTGGAATCAATATGACAGCATTTTACAATAAAAATAACAATATAAATACTCAATCTGGACTCTATGCATTCTCCTTCAATTACTCTTTTTATGTTTGTAGACTCTTTTGTCCATTGGGATTCTAACACCATAACTACTTCTTTAGTGATTTCTTGAGTTATAAATAGTGTTGGTACTTTCATCCTCCTACCATCTATATATGGTGTATATAATTCAGAACCAACTTAACAACGACATAGCAACAACAATAAATGTCTCCCTTGGAGCAACTTTATCATCATGAATTTTTGTCATTTTGTTTTTCAGTTGGTACATGAAATTGACTGTATTTAAGGAACCTTTGGCCTGTGATCTTTATGTTGTTGTTGTTAGGTGCCATTGAATCTGTTCCAACTCATATTGACCCTATCCACAACAGAACAAGACACTGCGCAGTCCTGCACCCTCCTCACAACCATTGTTAAGCTTGAGACCAATCCTTCGGCTACTGTGCCAATCCATATCATTGGGGGGGTGGAGTGGTCTTCCTCTTTTGTGCTGACCCTCTACTTAACCTTCTTTAAGGACTGGTCCCTCCTGATAACTTGTCCAAAATATAAGAGATAAAGTCTTGATATCCTGGCTTCTAAGGGGAATTCTGGCTGTACTTCTTCTAACACAGATTTACTTGTTCTTCTGATACTCCATGGTACTTTTAATATTTTCCTCTAATACCATAACTCAAATGCATCTATTCTTCTCTGAACTTATTATTCACTGTCCAACTTTCACAAGCATTTGTTGTTGTTAGGTGCCATCGAGTTGGTACTGACTCATAGCGACACTATGTATAACAGAACGAAACACTGCATGGTCCTGGGCCAATCACACAATTGTTTCCATGCTTGAGCCCATTGATGCTGCCACTTTGCCAATTCATCTCACTGGGGGTCTTCCTCTTTTTCTCTGACCCTCCACCTTACCAAACATGATATCCTTCTCCAGCGACGGGTCC
>NW_006408684.1:4766323-4771289 GCF_000296735.1 Chrysochloris asiatica | reverse complement strand
GGAACCCCACCCAGTGAAGCAGTGAGGCCTGAGATGAATACAGAGAGGACAACGTGAAGAGATGGAGTGCCTGGGGAGTTGAGACCCAGAGAGGGAAAGGGGATGGGTGCTGAGGACTGCGGGGGTGGGGTGGGGGGATGGGTAGGACATGCAAGGTATACCCTTTCGTTGGGGGATGTTGCATGGATGGGATGGTAACTAAGGCAATGAAACTATAGATGATAGAATGAATGTAAAACTAATGTTCCCCCATGTAAACTATCTCTCAATACACAATAAAACATTAAAAAAAAAAAAAAAAAGAAAAGACTAGTCAGCTAGGTATTAATAGAACTGTTGTGTCTGGAACCCCCATGGCTCAATTTTCAGGCAAACATTAAACAGGTCTATAACAGCAGCAATAACCCTACAGAGGTCTGCACATTTTAGAATATTCAACTATTTGAGATCAAGCGGACCGCATTTACTCAAGGACAAAGTTCAGAAGGGTTAGGAAAGAAGGAGGGATGGAAATGGAAATCACAGGGACAAACTGGGAAAAGTGATGTTACACTGTGGAGATTGCAATCAGTGAAATGAAACAAAATGTGAATGGATTGCTGAAGGAAAACTGATTTGCTCTGTAAACCTTCACCCAATTCACAACAAAATATTTCTAAAAGGGCTTTTGGAATTGCCTTATGCAATCATTTTCTATTTTAAATTTTACCCAGCTGGATTATTTAACTCCGATTTTGTACCCTTTAGCCTTTAAACATGTTCCCTTAGCTGAGGGGATTTCAATTAGTTTAGTTGGCACAGGTTAGTAGCCCAGGAAAATAACTATTTTTTTAGATGTCTAACAGAATTCTGAATTCTGTAACAGTTTTTGCAGTTCCCCATAAGGTTTAGAAAATTCTTAATTATAGCCTTTAACTTAGCTCTGTTGTTGTTAAGTGCTGTTGAGTTCGTTCCAAATCATGGGGACCCTGTATAGGGTTTTCAAGGAGCATCTGGTGAATTTGAATGCTGACCTTGCATTTTAAACTGACTTTCTGATCCAGTGCTTATCCTACAGTGCCATACCAGAACTCCTAACTTAGCACTAGACCAGGGTTTTAATTTAAATTCTGTAGGCCTGATGTCTGATTTGGCAATTTTACAATGTGATTGTGTCTTACCTGATAGAATTCTGATGAAAAGGTAAGGTAAGAGATAGTGGAATAGAAACAGAAATACAGAATAGATTAGGGAAGGTTACAAAATCTCAGAAACTGTCTTAAAGTTTGAATTCTGTTTACAGCCACATTTAATAGTTATAGTAATTAATATACTATTCTCTATGCTAGCTTAAGTGCTTTATTGCAATCACTGATTAACAAAAACAACATTTACAGGCATTCTTATCTAGGCTCCTTTTCTTTACTGTCTCTAATTTTTCTAGAATATTTCTTAAATATGATAATTATTTCTGATAAGTCAAAACATTTTTCATAATGACTATTATTAAACAAAATTGGAGGCATTTATAGAAATACATAAGAGTTATGATTAATGTTATGAATCTCTGAACATATTCAATATCCTGGTGCTCCTCATCATGTTTCAATATTCAAAATTCTAATGTTATCTGACAGTGTTCTACTGCTACTGATAAGGGTTTCAGTGGCTAAACATTCAGAAGTAGTCTGCCTTTCCTTCTTCCTAGTCTGTTTTAGTCTGGAAGCTCAGCTGAAACCTGTCCACTATAGGTGTAACCTGCTGGCACTTAAAATACTGGTGGCATAGCTTTCAGCATCACAGCAACATGCAAACCATGGCAATATGGCAAATTGACAGATGGGTTAGGATTACAGTGCACTTTGAAATAGGAATGTTATCATAGTTGTTAAGTGCTGTTGAGTCGGTTTCGACCCACAGTGACCCTGTGAAGGATTTCTGAGGAGAAACTTGTGAGTTTGAACTGCCAACCTTGTGGTTCATACTGACTTTGAAGTCCAGCACACTAACACGTAGCGCAATACCAGGACTCTGAGAAGTTCTTAAAAAAGAGAAGACCAAATCTTTAACATAAACAAATATGACACGTGAGAATGAAACCCATATAATTGTTCAACAGTTTGTGCTTGTGAATTGTGTACCAGGATCCCCCAACCAAATAGAATCTAGGAAGGGGCCAAACAGTCACTTATCCAACAATCATTGACGTGAAATATGAACTAAGCAAAGTAATTGTATCTTATACTTTGATAAGACAGGGAGTGCCTTCAGGAAGGTTTTGTAAGGGACCCAAAGCAAAGTTAGACCAATTGTTTTTTCACCAATTGGTTACTGGTGTCATGGTTCTTTTCTTAGTTATTTAGTGCTGCCATAACATAAATAACATAAGTGATGGTTTTAACAACCAGAATTTTATTCTCTCATATTTTATGAGGCTAGAAGTCCAAATTCAGAGTGCCAGCTTTAGGGGAAGGCATCCTCTTTGTTGGCTCTAAGGAAAGGGTCTCGTCTATTTTCAGCATTTGTAGGCACAGCATTCCTTAGAGATCTCTATACAGCTCAGCATCAGTTTTCCACTGGATCTATAGCAGCTTCCCAGTTCAGGGACCCCATAGTCCAAAGAATGCACTCCATTCCTCACTCTTCTGTTTTGGTGGTAGTAAGTCCTTCTTTCTGTGTGCACTTCTCTTTCCTTTTGTATCTCAAAAGAGATTGGCTGTAGACTACATCTGACCTTGTTAAGATAACAGAAGTCAGTATTTACATCATGCGGGATAATTGCATCAGATCAAGACTGATCATATCAGATCAGACCAAGATGGTGATTACATTGCATTAGATCTCATAACTAGGAATTTTTACAACTGAACTGCTGAACTGCGGAGAATTCAGGGTCAGTCAAATTGACACAAAACTTTATAACGGTCCTCAAATCGGTGAGTGCTCAAGTCTGACTTCATTTGGATCGGAAGCTTATCAAGCCTCCTTCTGTACCTTACAGAACACTTCCTTCTACATTTAACAGGAAAAGAGACATGCCAGGAAAAAAAAAAAAAAAAAAGACTTTGTACATATAAACAACAGTAAAACCCCAAAAAGCAGCAGTATATTAAATAGGTTAGTGGCAAAAATATTTATCAAACGGAGTCCTGGTATGACACTGTAGAATAAGTAGTAGACTGCTAACTATAAATTTCACTGTTCAAATTCACCAACTGCTCCTCAAAAACCCTATACAGGGTGTCTATGAGTTGGAACTATGTCTGTGTCACAATTTCTGAGATCATAAATCCACCAGTGGTTACTTGGAAACCCTACACAGGGTTGTTCTGAGAATCAACTCAAAGGTACTTAACAACAATAGTAAGAAAATGCTGTGCCTGTCAGGAACAGTCTCCCCAATCAGAGCAGAATGCTGATCATACTCATCTACATATGTTCAGGGATTGGTGGACTTCCAAGGAACCAGGACTTGGCATCATCAGTAGAAGTGTAGTTGGGTAAGTCTGTGGCTGGTTGGTTGGTACTTAGAAACAAGTTTTTTGGAGTGAATCTACTATTCTTGATTGGTTGACTTTCAGAAGTGCAGCTAACACTGATTAGTTTATTTACAAATGTAAATTTACAAAGCTGCTTTTCCCTTCTTCAACTGATGAGTTTAAAACAAGCAACAAAAGCTCCTTGTTGTCATAGCTACAGAACAATGAAACTTTTCCTCAGCTTATGGGAATAGTTTTATTATCATATTTATGGAGACTTCTCTTAATGTGTAAGGCCATTCTTACTTGAACATTTTGATTCTTCCCTTCGGTGATGGTGACTTCACTTCCATTCTGACAGTAACTTGGCCTAGCCTGCAGATAACCTGAAGCCACACTTTTAAGATAAGTTTCTTCATAATTTAACTTCAGTACTCACTATGAATGGACTCCTGGTGTGGCACTGTAGGATCAGCTCTGTTCTGCAAACGACAAGGTCAGCAGTTCAAACTCACCAGCTGCTCCTCGGAAACCCTATCCAGGGTTGCTATGAGTCAGAACTGACTTGACAGCATTCAATAGCAACAATTCTCTCTATTGGAGTCCTGGTGTGGCACTGTAGGGTAAGAGCTGGACTGTTAACTGCATGGCTGGTAGTTCAAACTCACCAGCTGCTCTTTGGAAATTTTGTACAGGGTCACTATGAGTCAGAACTGAGTCAACAGCACACAATAACAACAGTTGTCCAAACCAGATTAAGTGCTTTACTGCAATGATTGATTGGTAGACAAGCAGCACTAAGGGGTCTGTAACTGGAAGGCCATGTGATGGGCAATCCAATTTGCTATTTGAAGACTTTAGAAACATGCAATTTCCAAAATAAAGACCCTCCTAATAGCTGGTACCTCTATTGTCCCAGAGACACTATTTCAAATCAACCTACTGGTTCTTCTATCAAGTGATCATTATTTAATGCAGCACCAGTGAGGGTCCACTGGAATGATCAACATTTTACATGCTCTTTTGAGGAATTTGGAATTCTGTGAGGAAACTATAAAAAGTGCTGACTCAAAGAAAACCATAAAAAGAAAGTATTTTAGAAAAAACAATTTTTTTAAAGTGGAATCTTAAGCAGATGGAAAGAAACCTCATGAAATATTAAAAGAATTACTTAAAAAATTAGAATCTGGTGGAAAATGGTCCTAAGAATGTGGACTTCTAACTTGCTGTATAAGGAGTCCTGGTGTTGCAGTGGGTTAAGCATTGGCCGCTAGCCACAAGGTCAGCAGTTTGAACCCACTAGCTAGCTGCTCTGTGGGAGAAAGATAAGGTTGTCTGCTTCCATAAAGATTTATAGTCTCTGGAACTCTAGGGAACAGTTCTACTCTGTCTTATAAGGCT
Source organism: Chrysochloris asiatica (assembly GCF_000296735.1). Classification (NCBI taxonomy): domain Eukaryota; kingdom Metazoa; phylum Chordata; class Mammalia; order Afrosoricida; family Chrysochloridae; genus Chrysochloris; species Chrysochloris asiatica. The sequence goes on along the minus strand of NW_006408684.1, from coordinate 4,766,430 downwards.
ACTGTGAAAAAGGAGCAGAAATATAATGTGAATTTGAACATGCCTATGGGTGAACACTTAAGGAGCTCTGGTAGCGTAGTGGTTACGAATCGGGCTGTGAACTGCAA